>NW_021611602.1:0-14846 GCF_004785775.1 Grammomys surdaster | reverse complement strand
AAGACTTTGATATTCACAGAACTCCACAGATAATCAAAGGATAAGTTGCCATGAGCCAGATAGCCTGCTTCCAGCAAAGAACATTCATGCTACCCTATGCTGGGTCTCACAGTCAACTATTTTGCAGTTAATTTTCCTCTGAGATAAAATGCCCTTCAGTACTCTTCTGCTCTAGACATGTCTGGTTTCCTTTCTTCCCAACCTAAACATATGCTTACTAAGGTTTTCTATGTGAAGTTTTCACTGGACAATGAAAATTCTGAAACAGGATACCCAGACAAAAATATATTTATTTATAAATATAAATATATATAAATATAAATATAAAAATATAAAATATAAATATATAAATAAAAATATAAATTTATTTATTTATTTATTTATTTATTTAATATTTTTGGTTTTTTGAAACAGGGTTTCTCTGTACAGCCTGACTGTCCTAGAACTCACTCTGTAGACCAGAGTGGCCTTGAACTCAGAAATCCACCTGCCTAGGCATCCCAAGTGCTGGGATTAAAGGCATGTGCCATGACTGCTCACCTTACAAAAATATATTTAATCAATATATCCACGCAAGTAAAATAAATATAAAATGATAACATGGGTCTGAATCTTTCTTGGAATAGGTAACA
Organism: Grammomys surdaster; assembly: GCF_004785775.1. Lineage (NCBI taxonomy): Eukaryota > Metazoa > Chordata > Mammalia > Rodentia > Muridae > Grammomys > Grammomys surdaster. The sequence goes on along the minus strand of NW_021611602.1, from coordinate 14,214 downwards.
TGAGGATGTATAATAAAATTTTAATGTCTACTTTTAAAACTATGATCCATGTAAACTTACAGTTCTGGGTACAGTGATATCTCTTTGAACCCTATCCTATTTCTAGTACACAATGTAGTCTGTATCCCTTAAGATTCTAAGTTACTTTTAAAGAGTTTACTACTCCTAGACCAGAAGATGTTATTATTATTGGACATTGTCCTCATGCATATAAGAACAACATGTCTATGTTTTTAATTATGATATATACATAATTTAAAGTCTATGCAAGCATAAACATATTAATAATATAATATATATTTATATCCAGTAAAGCCTTTATGAAAACAAATAAATGTCAAGAAATGATATCAAGTAACGTTAACTAGGAGAGAATATGGTATGAATAATAGCATGAAGACACAGAGATTCCTCAGAAGATCAAGTGATAACCTAGATATGAAATTTTTATAGACCTCAACGGAAGGTAAACAAAAGATGATTTTGCTAAATATGGAATTTTAAGCAGGCATATATGATACTGATCACTTTCAAAATGCAGTGTGTCTCTTTAGCAATGGAAGGGATAAGAGTCCTCAAAAATTGTTTGATCATGTGAAATGTTATTAAGAAAATAAATTCTCACTCCTGATTCTCTTTGTCATATATAGATGTATCTCAATATCCCACCCAGATGAAAGAAAAGCCCTTTGCTTACTTCAGCATGGCAGGGTTTATATACAGCTGAGGAAAACTGAACAATATTATTAAATACTGAGGCCAAATCTCAAAGCTATATTTACCAAATATAGAACACCGTCTCATTATCAAAGAGTACTTCTTACTAATAGACTGTAGCCTTCATTACACTAACCATGCATGCTCCTGGATATAAATGTGTTCCAGGAGCTTCTGCCATCAAATTCAGAGATTTATAGAATTATTCAGGTATCCTATCTCACCCCCTTGAACTTCAACTGTCTTTCCTTATAACACAGCAGATACATGTGCTTCATGTGCAAAGGGAATCCAGAATTCGACTTGTGTGCTGAGTTTAAGCAGCTCTGCAGAAGCACATTCCTTAGATAAGGACAATTCCCTGTTTTCAGAATCCAGACAAAGTCAAGCAGTGAAATGGAATCCCTGCTGATAAAGGGAGCCCTGCATTTTGAGCTGAGTTCCACTGAGACTTATGGACTGCGACCATCACACAGGTTTTCTAAAACCTTGATTCCTGGAATCATGGGTCTTGGCTGTGAGAGAAAGGATATCAAATACTTGATGCTGATTCAAAATACATACAGCCGAGGACTCTGTCCAGCACTACAGGTGGCTGTCCCAAAATTGACAGTAAAAGTGTTTTCTAAAGGTCATTCTATTTTGCTATCAGTTCAACACCTTCAGGGTAACAAGGGATATGGTATTAATGGTAATTGATACCATTAACATCCACAATCATTGGCCCACTGTTTCACTTCTCTGATGTGAAATGAGTTCCTTGGTCAGAAGCAATACTGTCTGGAATCCCATTGTGGTGAATGAGGTACTCAGTATTTCCATGGATAGTGGATTTGGCAGAAGCCATATGTGCATGAAAGTCAAAATCATAAGCAGAAGACCTATCGATTCCAGGAAGAAGAAAGGTTTGTCCTTTGCCCAAGAGAAATTATCCAATGTTGTCAACCTGCCACCCAGTCACTGGCTGGCCAACCCAAGAGATAGTTCCATATGTAGGGTTCAGTGTTAGTCTCTGCTGCTGGTAGACCTGGTACACACTAGGAGATGTGGCCATGTCAGGCTTGGTGAGAGGACTCTACTGTTGTACCCATGCATCAATCCTACTGCATCCACGATGGCCACTATGTTCAAGGGACCACTGGAAAATAACAGATATAGCTGGGGACATGGCTGACTTCCCACAGAATAGATCATCCTACCTACTTGATTACTGAATGTTTGCTCAGCTGAACTTACCTTTGGATCAGTATTTATATGGGACATAAGTGTCTTTACATTCTTTGACCATTTTGAGAGATCTATCCACACACTTCTTTGTTTTATGTCTTTCTCTACAATTTTCTAATTGTTTTCTTTCCCAGTCTCTGATGGTCAAGCCATGCCACTGTTTACAGCTGATGATTCAATGAATAATCACACATTTCCAAACAAATGTATGAACATTAGCATGACTACTTCATGCAACTCTGAAGTGTAAAGATTTCCACTTACTGGTGTCTTTCAGAATTGTGCCAGAAACATGTTCTCATGCTGCAGTTGTTCACTTTTGGATGAGGCCAGCATAAGAGGCAGAACCCTTAGCAAAACCAGGACCTAGTCATCTCTTCCTCAATCATTTCATGATAGGGCCTATACTAGGAAGCTCTACTTGCATGTATGAGAGCAGAGAGCATGGTACAGGAATAGAAAACTGTAGGCATCTGGGAAAATTTTTATGTAACTTTCTTGTGCCTTGAGGACATGCTCAGGATGCTGGGTTGTTGCTGCTGTCTGGTTGGGTCAAATGGCACCCAGCTCATGATGGTCAGCTCAGGTTTTATGGTAACTTGCTGTCCTACTCTCTGTCCAGTTCCTACTAAGATGGACTAGAAGGCCAAAATCTCTTTTTAAAAGGGAAAATATTTGGATAGAGTTGATGGTTGAGCCTTGTTCCAATATTCAAAATCTATATTTCACAATAAGAGCCTGCAAAAGGCTACAAACAACATTCCTATCTGACACTGAAAATAGTAGAACAGCCTACACAGTAGCCTGGTCCTGTTAGAGAGCCTTCTCCTGTTTCTGGGCCCCAACAGAAAGCTAGCAGGTTTCTGGGCTACTTGGTATATAAACTGGTATAACACACCCAAATGAGGAATGTTCTGTCTCGAGGATCCCAATAAGCCTACTAATTGTTGTGCTTCTTTCTTTGTGATAAGAAAGGCCAGGTGCGATTTCATATCTTTGACCTTGTAATTAATATCTCTGAATACTCTACAGCAATAGATTCCTAAGCATTGCACTAAATTAGAAGACTACTTAATTTAGTTGGATTTATTTTCTGTCTTGTGATGCCCAGATAAGTTACCAATGAATCCAAATTGGTTGACGTATCATACTGCCTAGGTCAATTCTACATAATGTCCACTTTAGAGTACTAATATTGTATTTCATGGAAGACACATATGATCAAGGTCTCTTCTAACTAAGTTATGACACAGAGTTGCAACTATATTATATCCTTGGGGCAAAAGTGTAAATGAATACTACTGGCAATGCCAAATAAAGCAAACTGCTTCCACTGATATTAATGGAGACATAGTGACAAAAGGCATTTGTTAGATCAGTAACTACATAACATGTACCAAGAGATGTATGTGTTCATCTTCTCAAGTAAGGATGCCAGTCAGTCACCTTGTGACTTTGCTGCCTCCTCTCTTCACTGTTCTTCACACTGCTGACATCTAGGCTGGAAACTGCTCTTCATGCTTCTGTTTTGTCATATTCAGATGCTCTTACTCCAGCTCTCAAGCTCTGCTTTCACATTACTAAGCTCTTCTTGCAATAAGCAAACTCAGTGTCTTGCTCAGAAGCAGGCTTTGCTGCTGCTTAATGAGAAAGCAAAATCTGACCTTGGGCATTATGTGATTTATCTCCAGCACTGGAGATTTTCTTGGCCTTCTCCTACTAGAGAGTCTCCAGATCCATGTGTGACCTCTGCGACTGGGCTACAAGTGTGTATTTGATATCTTTCTCTTTAAATCCATAGGAATTAGAATGAAATTATAACACATTCCAGGCCACACCTGTTGTGTAGACTATTTGTGATGGATTGTGCTTTTGATTAAAATGCACAAGGAATCCATGTTTGATAGAGAAAATGACAAAATATAGATGCAAAACAGAAAACCCAAAAGCCAAATTAAACTTAATTTCCCCCATAGAAATTTATTTCAATATTTTACTATTGTTTCTACTTGTTTTAACAATGCTTTTATCCACATATAGAAACATTAAGTAGAAAGAGATAGGTATGGATGTATGTACTCATATGACACTTTTTCTACCACTTTTGATGAAAATATTTGAGGTGAAAGTAAGACAGAGTTTAATTTAGTCTAGGCTAGCATCAAATTCATTAGGTAGCTGAGCTGGGTCTCGGCCTTCTGATCTTGCTGCCTTGTCTGTTGGGTTCTGACATTATAGGCATGGACCACCACAGGGAGCGTCACATTGCTTTTCAAGTTCCATGTCTGATACAGAGTTACTGGAACAATCCCTCCCCTTCATCTTCTTTAAAGAAAAGGTGCCTGGAACAGCAGTGGTGGTGCATGCTTTCAATCCCAGCACTCGGGAGGCAGAGGAAGGCAGACTTCTGAATTTGAGGCCAGCCTGGTCTACAGAGTGACTTCCAGGACAGCCAGGGTGACATAGAGAAACCCTCTCTCGAAAAATAAAAAGAAAAAAAAAGAAAAGAAAAAAGAAAAAAGAAAAAAGGAAAGAGAAAAGGTGTCTGGAAGCACAGTATGACACTTTCAAGAAAGAGGAAGAGCTGTGACTACAGAGTACCCTCTACCATCTTACTTTCCATTCCATTTCAATCATTAGACACAAACCATAATTACAGCTATCTTCTTGTGTTAAATATTATTTGGAGGTTTCTTACCCCTCTTAAATCAAGGAGGTAACACATATGAGACAAGCATTAAAGCACCAGAGTTGGGGAGATATCAACCCTCTATGCTATTTTGTCTACTTCCCTGTTAATAACTGTGAGATATTAACTGTTGTATTCTCTCTAGGCTGCTCTAACTCCAAGGCCAGCCCTCCTGGCCATGCACTCACAATCCACCTACCCCATGGCACCTTCTTCCTTCTTCCTCTTCTCTCTCGTTTCATGGTCTAATCCCTGGACACCAAGCCTGGGAACTGAAGCACTGACTACCTTTCTTCTCCACAGCTTTAGATTTTAGGTGTGGTTATTAAGCAATCATCGAAGGCAGGAAAAAAATGGTTGTAATGATGTAATTATAATCATAAAAAAATCATTGTAAAATATCGCACCAGGCTTTATGGTCATGTGTCCAGGGTCTAGGATCTTGTACATCAAATATTCCTTATAAATTTTCTCTCAAGCTGAACATTTTAAACCTAGAATATAATAGACTTTTTAAACAGTACCACATCATTGATACCCAGATTTCTTATTTTGGTTGAATTAGTGTAATGACATTAATTATGTTTAACATAAGTCCAGTTTTTTCTCTAGATTCTTGATTGCCTAGTGTGCAGTCCCAAGGAAAGGCCAGTAAAAACATATAGTGTTGATTAATTACTTCACAACTCCTTGGTAATATCATTCACTGTCAAAGCAGAGAAGCTTTCATACTCCTTTTCCATCCCTTTTTCTACTGTGACTAATCCTGCTTCAACGTTGGTCATAGAACTTGATACTTGCACAGGCCTCTCTTTATATTAAGACCCAAGAAAAGCAAGAGAGATTAGAGAAAACTCACTCTGTGTTTGATTTTTGCTTTGCACTGTCCTGTCAAGGACCAGTCCTGAAAAGTTGCAAGACACACTATCCTGCACTGGGCAGCAGAGAAAGAATTGAGTGCTCAAAGTAATTCTCAATTACATACAAAGAGGCAAGCCTCAGCTACAGGCAACATTCCTGTGAACAGAAATAAATAAACAACAGGACTTGAAAAAGATGTAAATAAATACTTAGTGACCTGGAATTGTAAAGGAATGAAAACAAACAAGAATTTAGAACAGTGATGTATTTGAAATTAATAATTGGCATTTTAAAAACTGAAGATAAAATGAATTAAGTAGTGTTCCTTCTTTTTTTATTTTCTAGAATGGTTCAAAGAATATTGGTGTTATCTCCTCTTTGAAGATCTGGTAAATTCTGCTCTAAAACTACCTAGCCCTTACCTTTCTTTTTTTTTCTTTTTTCGTTGGGAGGTTTTTAATGACTGCCTTGATTTCCTTATATATTATGGGACAATTTAGATAATTTCCCTGATCTTGATTTAACTTATGTTTGTGGTATCTGTCTAGACGATTATCCATTTCACCTAGATTTTCCAGTTCATAGAAAGATCTGATGATTTCAATTTTTTTCTCAGTTTCTCTTCTTACTTTTTGTTATTCGAGACAGGGTTTTTCTGTGTAGCCCTGGCTGTTCTGGAACTCACTCTGTAGACCAGGCTTGCCTCAAACTCAGAAATCTGCCTGACTCTGCCTCCCAAGTGCTGAGATTAAAGGCTTGTTCCAGTTTGTCTTCTCATGTCTCCGTTTTCTTTCTGATTTTTAAAAATGTGTATACTGTCTCTGTGCCTTCCAGTTTCTGTTTTTCTATCTTGTTGATTTTCTCAAAGAACCAGCTCTTGGCTTTTTTGATTCTCTGTATTGTTCTTTTTATGTCTAATTGGTTGATTTCTGCCCTGAGTTTGATTATTTTCCGCTGTCCACTTCTCATAGGTGTATTTGCTTCTTTTTTTTTCTAAAGCTTTCTAGTGTACTGTTAAGTTGCTAGGGTAGGATATCTCTGGTATCTTTATGAGGGCACTTAGTGCTATGAATTTTTGTCTTACCACTGCTTTCATTGTGTTCCATAAGTTTGGGTATGCTGTACATTCATTTCCATTGGATTTTAGAAAGTCTTTCATTTCTTTATTTATTCCCTGACCAAGTTATCATTGAATAGAGAGTTGTTCCATTTCAATGTGTATGTGGCTTTCTCATGATTCTGCTGTAATTGAAGTCTAGCCTTAATCTGTAGTGACTTTATAGGATGCAAGAGACAATTTCAGTCTTCTTTTATCTGTTGAGGCTTGCCTTGTGACAGATTATGTGGTCAATTTTGGAGAAAATGCCATGAAGTGCTGAGAAGAATAATTTATATATGTATATTTGAATAATTAATATATATTCATACATATACCATATATACATATGTTAATATATATATACATACATATATAATTGTTTTAGGTTGAAATATTCCATATAGAAGAGTCAGAAAGAACTTAAGGAGATAAAGAGGATTGTAACCTCATTGGAAGAAAAACAGTGTCAACTAACCTGGACACTTCAGAGACTATAGAGTGTAAGCCAAAAACCAAGAAGCACACAGAGGTTGCTTAATGGCCCCAGGCATGTGTGTAGTAGAGGATTGTCTTGTCTGTCCACAAATCGAGAGAATGCACTTAACCCTTTAGACACTTAGTGCTCCAGGGAAAAGTAATGCTGGTGGAAGTTAGATTCTGGTGTGTGGGTAGGTGGGTGGGAAGTGAGAAGGGAGATGGGGAGAAGAACTCAGAGGAGAGGGACCAGGGAAGAAGGGAACTTTGACATATAAAAAAATTAATTAAATTTTTAAAAAGGAATAAAAAGAAACATCATTGAAAAAACATATACCTACATTGACTTTCAAAAAGATGAGATGGTTACCTATCAGAGAAAATGGCATTAATACAATAATCTTTGACTTGGCTGCTACGTACAATGTTAGCTGCTGTGATCTGTAACATGACACAGAGCTACAGCCAATAGCCTGTGTCTCAATCATCTGAACTGACTTACGTCTGAAAGTGTATTGGACATATCTCCAAAGTTAGAAATTCCATATTGCTTGGATCAGGATCAAGTCCCCAAAGTATGTATCTATCAATGTTGTCTGCCTTCATTCACACAACATTAGTAAATACATGTTGCCAAAATACAAAATCACTCACCCTGTCACCATCAGTTCTGTTTTTGTGTGTGTGTGTGTGATGGTGACTCCAGGGTAAGTGATTGGAAGCTATGTTATTAAAACAGGCATCTCAAAAAAAGTAACATATTTAAAAAGTACATCACTTGCTTCCCTGTTCAATTTAGGGAGAAAGAACAAACCTTGGCATTAATCACACTTTGTGTTAAATGAAAGCTGACTACTTCAAGGCTGGGCCCCACCATAAATTTCATTGTATGGAAACACACTCTCTTTCCCGAGCTCTTCGATAATGGCCAGCAGCTCTGTGTATTTACTCTGAGGCACTTGGCTATTTCCAGTTCCCTGGGTGTAGCCTAGCGATGGAGGTCCATAGTCACTCAGCAGCTGGTGACCTAAGAGGAAGTCGCCATGCATGTAGAAGGTGAGTGGACACCACGGGGTTGAGGGCAGTGGCTGGCATGTGGGCAGTCAAGTTCGGCTTGTACGACCTCCCCGTTGGCAGAGCCTGGCCCCACGTCCCCGCACCCATCCGAGCCCACGCAAATATGGCCGTCCCTCCCCCTGCCACTGCCACAGTATATAACCCATACATCGGGCGCCTAAAGAGAATTTTTAAAAGTAATCTTTAATTGTGTGCAGAGTGATTTTTCCCTGGGAAGGCATATTAACTCTGAGACAGCTGTATCTTCAGCCTTTTAGAAAAATGATTCCAAGAAAAGCTATGTTGACTCAGGTCAGCTTGTTGCTAGTCTGTTGCTCCCCAGGGAAGTTACCTTGCTTTCCCCTTGAATGAACTTCTTGAGTTTATTAGTTAAAAGGCTGAACCACAACAGAGTTTTTAAATTACCCATTGGAGTCAAGTAGTGAACTGTCCACTGAAGCAACAAGAAAAGGATTTGCATGTGAAGCATGGCTTCTGCCTTCAGACCAGAACATGAGGAACAGGTTATTGTGTACACTGCACAGTGAAATAGGACAGGCAACAGCTACATCACAGATTAAACTTTTAGGGGGTCAGTTGTAGGGGAGCACTATTATGAAGAGTTGATACAAGCAGATTAAATGAATTTGTAATTTCCCAGCATGTATTAATTCATGTATGTGAAGAAAAACAGACCAGATTGTGGGGGTGTACAATTTGGGTATGTTAACTTGAGCCAGTGGATATTGAATTACCAATTAGGACACTGTCCTGTGGAGATATGTGGAATGCTCACTGATACAGTTAAGTCAGCTCAGAAATTTGAGACACAAACCATTGGCTGTCCTGTCTGTCAGCAGTAACACTGCACATAGGGACAAGGTCTTATTAATGCCATTCTCCCTACTAGGGAACACCTGCTCTTTTTGAAAGTTACTACACCTATGTATTTTTTCAAATATATTTATCCTTTTAAGAAGACAATTGTTGGTGTTGCTTTTTGAATTTCATTTTCTTTATGTATCACTGCTCTAATCTCTTGTTTCTTTCTATTCTCCAAAGTTTCCTCATCATTAAGAATTTCATTCCTTTTGCTCAGAGGCTTTGTTATTTGTTTCTGTTTAGAGCAGTGTCCTCTATAGCTGAGACTTTGGTCATTATATGTGGTCAAGGCTTGATTAGACAACCTAATCCTGCCTCTGCTGCACTATGCCTTCAAGTCAGTCACACATCTCCTTTCAGGATGGGCGCTACCGCTCAGTGTGAAGGAAACGACACTAGTGAATGAGTGTCCTCTAACCTCCATGTCTTTTTGTTTTGTGGGAATTACAAATAAAGTGTGTAACAATTGATTTTTCTTGAAAAAGTCTGAAGCTGGTGTAGTCACCGCACAGAAAGGCTGTGGAGGAAAGAAAGTGGGAGGTTTCCTGTTTTGACAGTAGTTGGCTTTAGTAATGAATACTCAGGTAATCAAGTTTAGATGGTCAGTAAAAGTCCAAACTGGCCATTTTGGGAAGTTCACACACCAGGGCAATCAAGAATCTGGAGGTGGAACTGAATTTATTTCTAGAAACCAAATTTCTGTAGTTACACTAGTTCAACCAGCACAGAAGATCTGTACAAACTGGTGTCACTGTGCATAACAGAATTGTTAGGTTTTTGTCTGAAAGTGCACAACTTGAGAGAAAAGGTATGAATAATATTTGGTGTGCACTAATACATATGTCTAGTCCTTGAACAATATTGAACCATAAAGCCTATTCAAATTTTTAAGTAATTTGTGAGATTATTACTAATCATTTGAACCTACTCATTTCTTCTTACTGCTAAGTCCCAAACCCTGGGACAAATGCCTGAGGTGCCTGTCTACCAAATAAAAGCAGATGTGCCTCTAAGTCTTGCATGACATTCCTCAATTCCTACCTGTTACAAGGTGTGCCCGGTAGAATTGCCCTCTAGCCCAGGGGTTGGTCTGTCTCTCAACTGCCTTTCCTTATGTAATCCAACCATTTTGTTAACTGGTGTTTTTTATCTATCATTTACCCTCCTGAATGATAGGCTATTTTTCTTCACTGGTGATAGGTTATTCCTTTGCCTTTGAAATAATCCAGTTGAATCCAGATTAGATTACATTAAATGCAGGTTTATTGGGGAAGTCACTTTGAGAGGGGTGGCTTGAGGGGAAGAGAAAGACTGAAAGGGTGTATGCACAGACAGAGAAGGGAAGGAAAAGAGCAAGAGGAGACCCAAATGTCTGGATTGTATAGGAAAGAGCCTCCATGAGAAGTCATCCCAGCCCCTAGGCTGGAAAGTTCAGGGAACTTTGGGGCAGGTTTTGTCAGATATGGACTGAGGGGTGCTGGGAATACCTGGAGGCCAGGTCTGCTATAATATGTAAAATATACACCTCAGTCGCTTGTCTAGAACACTGACCTCATGATCTGATTCTACTCTCTATCCTCTACCCTCTTCTCTCTCCTTACTTGGCTTGGATCATGGCCAATCTGAAATTTCCCAGATGCCCCTATGTCTTGTTATGCTTTCCCATTTATCTATAATAAAATATCTACTACACTATAACAAGGAGAAGCCATGCCTTTTCATTTCTTTTGTTTGTTTGTTTGTTTGTTTTTAGACACAGGGTTTCTCTGTGTAACCCTGGCTGTCCTGGACCTCACTCTGTAGACAAGACTGGCCTCAAACTCAGAAATCCACCTGGCTCTGCCTACTAAGTGCTGGGATTAAAGGCGTGCACCACGACTGCCAGCCCATGCCTTTTCATTTCCCTTTTCACTCACCTCTCATTGACCGATTCTTGCTTTCAAATTAATGGCCACATTTTGCTTTAACTGTGGTTACTGTTTGATTTGAAAGAAGTTTGGCTATAGGACTTCCCAGCTACCAGGTAGAGATGGCTCCACTGTAATATTGAGTATGTAATGTAATGTGCATACAAAGGACTCTGTGCCTTGGAAGAGTAACAGGAAGTACTCTGGGAGACTGGAAAGTTCTACTAAAATACAAATTTCCCAGAGTAGGGCTCTGTCTGTCCCTAGGGTGGAAGAGCAGAACTTGGAAGGCCTCAGCTGTCTGAGTCATTTGATCTCTGATCCCCTAGTAGAGGAGCTACTTCTGTCCTAAGGCCCAGCTTGGTTTTCTAAGCTAACAATGGGCTCTGTGCAGACCTGGCAATCAGGAGCACCTGTGGGAGGTAGCTTGCAGGTTCTTTCCAGGACTGTCCTGATAGAGCTGTAGAGAGCAGCAAGGGAGACCACGAGCCATGTCATGGTGAGTATGGGGGGCACTGTCCCCAGGCCAAGAGGTCTGCTGTGTCTTAATCTGCTTGGATTGATATAGCCTGAGGGTTAGACTGTGGTTCAGTTGGTCCATATGTTGGCTTGGGCAGAGGCCCTTTGCCTTTTACCCTACCTGAGTGTGGATTCCCTGGATGAGTGGTGAAAGGGTGGATGGGATGAGATGTGACAGCAAGACACTGAAGCCCTGGCAGTGAAAATCTTATAATGTCACTTTCCACTGTGCACACACAAGCATTCCTTTTGCTGTGCAGTAGGAAGACATACTGGAAAACTGAAGGTCTGGTTTCTAGAAGGTTTGAATTCATTTCTCATTCAGTTTTGTGTGACAACTTTTATAAATAGTTTTGAAAGTGTTATAAAGGAGTTGATGGGGATCATCCATTGGTAATACTTGATCAGAATCCTTTCACCTTTCCACTAACACCATGTACCTTGGCATGATTCAGGGTAGAAAAGGAGTTGCAGAGATGCAGAGATTTTCTAGGTGTGCATGGTGGTGGAAAAGTCTTATGCTTGAGGTAAAATTGCACATATTTAGTGCATGTATCTGATGCATTTGGAAATATTACTACATCCATATAAAATCATTACCTACCACAAAAAAAAACAAAAAAACCCAGGAAACCATGTTCTCTATGGATTCTTTTTTGAACAATTTATTTATTGATTTTATTGCTTATTTATTTATTTATTTATTTTTATGTATGTGAGTACACTGTGGCTGTCTTCAGAAACACTACATGAGAGCATCAAATCTCATTACAGATGGTTGTGAGCCACAATGTGGTTGCTGGGAACTGAACTCAGGACCTCTGGAAGAGCAGTCCGTGCTCTTAACCACTGAGCCATCTCTTCAGCCCTTTCTCTATACATTCTTATACTACCATGTTTATGTGTGTCTACAGTATACAGAGTTCTCTTGAAATGACAGACTTGCTATGAATCCCAGAAATGTCTTCAGCATATTTTCCAGGCACTTGAAAGTAACTTAAAGAAGTATCAGAATTCTCATGCTTGTTCCATTTAGATTCATGGTGGCCTAAATTATTAAATAACCTAACTTCTCATTAGTAGATGACAAGCTGCATGCCTCAGGAGGACCCTGAGCTATATGAACAAAGACAAAGCAATGGTTAGAGGATTATACACTTATAAAGGATTATACACTCACAATCAGTGCTGTGTCCCTTATAAAACAGCATGTAATTACAGCTTAGGCACTGTCAATCTGCCCAATTCTTTCTCCCATCTGATTTTAATATTTAATGCACTCTCATTTGTCAGGTGAACATTAGAGTTACAGCCACTTTGTCTACACTGCCGGTAGGAATAGAAAATGAAGGGCAGAAGAACACAAAATCTAGCTGACAAAATCACCTTTAAATGGTTGCTATAATATTTTTAAGTTGGTTTATGATTTTTTTATAGCAAGAATAGGTTCAGAGATGAAAAGCAAATGTGCTCTTATAGATAGGATACACTAAAAACACAGACCTACTTTATTTTGATGGTCTGAGAGCTTTCTGCCTATAAACATATTGCATGAAAAAGGGAAAATGACATTAAGAGACAGACTGACTTGTTTTGTTTGAATTGAAAGAATGATAATAAATTATATTTGAATCAAAATGTAATAGTCTTTGTAATAGTCATTTATGGTCTTTTTTATGTTGATTTGTTTGTTTTTTTTTTCTTTTTTATCAAGAGCCAAACTGAGATAGTGATTCTTGTTTTGAAGAATGTGTTTAAACATTTAGCATTTTTATATATCAGTTTGTATATGTTTAACATAATATAAAATTAATGTAGACATACTCTATGATATTACATATGTCATTTGTTTTTATACTTGTTTAAACATTAGTTTTCCTTAAAGAGAAGCAAACCTATTCTTTTGGAATTAAGGGAGCAGGAAACTCTGTAATTCCACAATCGAAAATCATGAGAACTCATACAAGAAAATAACCTGGGATTGTTTCCTGCATGATACAGATTTCACATTGCTGAGACCAAACTTGATTTAACAGATGTAGACAGGGCCCAAGAATGAGCTTAGTATAAACTCCTGTGTGATGCTCACTTTCTAAACAGACAGAATGAGAACTGGATCTCTCAAAGTCATTCCTCCCTGGGCTTCCCAATTTTGTGTCTCTATGTTCATTATTGCTTCCCTCCTTTGCATTTACAATTAGGACAATTGAATTAATGTTTTTAAATTGGACTAAATTCTTCTCTCACACAATGTATTCTGACTGTTTTTCCTCCAGGTAATCCTCTTAAGTCTAGCATACTTTCCTTCTTCCTCAGATCCACTCTCCCTGCTCCATTTCCTCTTCAGAAAAGAACATACCTCCAAGAGGAGACAGCCAAATAAGACCAAAGACACAAAAGGCAATAGACCTCATCCTGAGTCTGGACAGGGCAACTCAATAGGAGGAAAAGAAGCTGAAAGGGTTTATGGCTCCATGGGGAGAGCAACAATACCAACCAACCAGATATCCCAGGGTCTAAACCACAAACCTGGAAGCAAATAGGGAGGGACCCATGGCCACAGCTGCATATGTAGGGGAGGATGACATTGTCAGTCATAGGTGGGTGAGGAAGTCCTTGGTCCAGTGAAGGCTGGATGTGGGGTAAATAGTGGGTGTGGAGGTGGAAGGGAGAGGGTAGCTGGGGGCATATCCTCATAGAAGCAGGAGGAGTGGGGTGTGATAGGGGGATTCCTGTGGGGTCAGGGAGAATAGAGATAGGAGACTATATCTGAAATCTTAATA
>NW_021611601.1:0-59263 GCF_004785775.1 Grammomys surdaster | reverse complement strand
GTCCATGATCAAGTCTGAATATCTGGTCACATTTAATAACAATACAAAATGCATTATAACATCTCTTTTTGATTCTCTATTCCACAACTTCCAAAACTTGATGTAAGGCAGTTTGTCATATCAGGGATAAAGGTAAGAAATGGTGGGTCTGGAACTTATGTCCAATAGAGCTTCCCAATCACCATTGTAAGGGACTCAACAAGCTCACAGGTCAGCATCATTCTTTGTCCTGGCATCAGCATGACTCACCCATCACTTTGGCAACCACCATTACATTCAACATCCTGCAGAAATACACACAAACCTGCTCTCTTCCCCATATTTAATACCTGATTGGGATCATGGCTTATGCCAGTAAGTGGATACTACTCTTTCAACTACGCCTAAGTATGCCTAGTTCTAGAGTGACATAGACACTCAGCAGAAAGTACCTTGGCATCCAAATGTTTTAAAAAATAACTATATAAAAAAATAAAAGAAATAAAATTTAAATAAATTTAGGTGTTCTATGGTATATGTCCCCCTTTTTTATTTAATGAAGTTATTCTTTCAAAGTTCCATGGGCCCATTCCACATTCTCTTTGTCCTTAACAATTATATGGAGTCCCTGCAATATGGGCAATGTTAAATTGCTGCTAAAATGTCTTAAATATTCGACTGCCGTAGCCAGTTCCATTTTATGTTTTCTGTTTGTCTCAGTGGATATATAAGGAGGTATATCAGGGTCCTGCCAGAGTATAGGATATAGAGCTTGATTATGCTAGCCTTTTTTCTACTAGAACTATTGTCATTTTTTACCATCATGTTAAAGTTTTTGTTTATCAACATCAACATATTAGTAGACAAAGTACATGGATTAAACCTGAAAATTGACCCCCAGTCTGAGGTATTAAATTAACAGGATGGCTATCCAAGGATGGCTAAGATTCTGCACAGAGACTTACCAATCTAAGACAGAAGCATGTTGCTTTTGGTAATGCATATTGTATGATGGGTAAGAAAAGCATTATTTTCAGAATGACCTAAGACAGGCTCAGTCTTGTTAATGAAATAAAAAAGACGGAAAGGAAGAGAGCCTTTGCGGCTGCTTGCCAACTATCTGACATGTGCCAAGGACAAGGAAGTATGTTTCAGGCGGGATTCTGACATTAGTCTAGAACAAAGAAGCAATGTCAGGCAGGAACCTAAATATTAGGCTAGAACAAAGAAATAATTTTAGAGAGGAATCTAAATTTTAGGCTATAACAAGGAAGTAGGCTTCAGACATGAAAATAACCTTGGGCTAGTACAGGGAAGTAGGCTCAGATACTTAGGTGATCCTGATAAGACCTTAATCAGTGATCAAGTGTGTATTTATATAATTGTGTTAAATGAATGTAATTAAAATGGTATTAAAACATTAGGAGGAGGGAGATATGATAGGGAGTTCAAGGGGGGGCAACTGGGGATAAGGGATTACATCTGTATTGTATCGTAAATAAATAACATATCCAATTAAAAATTTAAAACAGTCCTATAAAATATTAGTAAATTATATACAGTGGCATTCTGTGAAAGTACATATTTACCTTCTAAGAAATGCATCATTTGTTTACTTCATAATTTTGAAAACATCATTTCATGGATTTAAATAATTAGGAGGGCTATAACACCATGAACACACAGTACTTGATAGCAAGTCATATATTCAGTTCTGCTGTACATGACTGTACTCATTCAGGTCAGGACTAGGGGAAAGAATACAATTTATGAAACTGTTAGTTTGTATTCCATTTCATTAAATTCTACTTCAAGTCCATTCCATACTGGCCAGTCTCCACGAAGAAAGAGACATGAACATACTTACTCAATACATCATCACACTGATGAGGCACAGGTGGGGATTTCTGCCTTTTCTTTCCTATGGTTACCATTTGTAAATCAAATATTACTTCAGAGGAAGAAAAATTAGGCAGCAGGTATAGTACATGAAGTGCTATACTATCTTGCAGATGGCCCTTCTAGATACCTCTTATACAGATATGCACAATTTCCAGAGCAGACCAATTCCCTCTATAGTGTGTATGCAAATAACTCTACTAGCATTGTGAAAGACTTTAGGTAAGAATTTCCCACAGTGATGTTGGAGAAAAAAGAAGAAAATGGTTATAAAAACACTTACAGAGTCAATTGTGCAAAGATACACTAGATATATGATTACCTGGGTTCTCACTGCAGCACGAGGAATTAAGTTTATTTTGACAAAAGAAGACTTTATGATTTTCAAACGTTGGGCCCCTATATCTAACATAGATGTAGCTTAGAAACATGTTTTAATTTTCAGTTGTCCAAGCCACTTGTTAGACAAGTTGCTGCCAGTAACAACCAGGTGAAAGGAAGGGTTACTTTGATTCCATGAAAGGTTAGAAACATTGGTCCCACGGAGGGAATCTTAATATGTACTCTGCCTAACAAACCCCAACACTCCAGTTTTTTCAAAATCTAAATGAGATAGTTATGTTTTTTCTCCATGCTGCTTTCAATGCTTTCCTCTGAACATATGCTAGACGTTTACACTTTTGATTCTGTTGTTCAGTTAATGTGACACTTGACTCTGGACATCACACTATCAATAGAATTTTGGTAATAAGCTAAGTTATGAAACCATTCCTTATGTGATTGCTTACAGTATATAAATTTTAGGGAAAAGAGTAACAATACAAAGAATTAGTCCAGAAATGTAACTGAATTGTGGCACTTACACAGACAAGAAACAGTTGGGAATTATGTACCATTACTAGAAACGGAATTAATAGAATCATTTTGAGAATATTTTCTATGAAGGACATAGTTTATTAGGTATAAGTATGTTCACTCAGTATTGAAAGATTTGAAGAATCACTGGAGTTGAAACACTGTGGCTCAGAAATCAGATTGCTCTGTTTCAAGATCTGGGGCAAATCTTGCTTCACATTGTTTTTGAGAAAATGTTTATATGTAGCTTCATTGTATCACATTTTTCAGATCACTTGTAAAACATAGGCACAATTCCTTAACACCATTTTTTTTGTTCTGTATTTCAAGTGCTAAATAAGAGAGAGCATTCTTATCTTAATAGTAAATACTGTCTCTCAAAATGTCTCCATGTCAAATCATAGATTGCTCTATACTTATTATACTTATGGTCATGATAATTTTCCTCCTCAAATAGAAACACATTTAATGAAGTCCTAGTTTTTAATAGTTGAATTGTATTTCTGTGTGTAAATCAACCACAATACTGGAAAAAGACTTGGATGTGAGCAATGCTGTCACGTAATTTCAAGTGCTCATTTTGATGGATTAGACAGAAAGCACCATGAAAACTACAGTTGTAACCCTCAGAATTTTCCATGTATATCAGTCGTAAAGAGAGTATGGTAATTGTAACACCATGAAGCTTTTAGATTTGATCTGGTATCTCTGTTTGGAGATTTCTCCTCAATAATCCTGAACAAACTAAAAGGTACCTCAAATTGAGTCAAAGAATTCAATACTTTTCATCTGTTTGGTAAGAGTGGGCAGACTCTGCTAGATCAATTGTTTTCACCATGTGGGAACCAACACACCCAGTTGGGGGATATAATATAACCTATTCATAGAAACTTTTGTAAACAGGGATATTTGTATAACAATTCATAACAGTAACAAAATGGTTGCACCTAAGAAATAGAGTGAAAATAATTTTATGCTTTGTAGACACTAATCGATTCTATAAAATGATATAACTTTAAGAAGGTTAAGATCCACTTGCCTGCAAATAGTCAAAGTGGTTAGACTATAACACTCAATCACTTCCTAGCAAACCCTCTGATTGATGGACCAAAAGCTGTGAATATCTATGTGCAAACAGGTAGTCTATGTTAACTGTTGTGAAAGTTAGCTCTTATATTTCCTCCAACCCCAATTGCCATAAAAATAAGACTCAGATTCAAAATATTTTTACAATTTTCTTGGCTCTATTCTTAGGCGGAGTTCTTTATAGGACATAACTTAATAGAACTCATTTATTTTCACTTACATTCTGCCACATGGCTGGTCATCTCTGCTTTCTCCAATGTCGGGCTCTTTCCTAGAATACTTTTTGACTCCTGGGTGTCACAATTTCTATTCTACTGCTTCTTAGAAGATAAAAAATTTTTAATTGATAGGTGCCAAATTCATACCAACACAAAATATCCTTTCTACACTCTGGAGATAGGTATAGAATCCCATTTTTCTGTATCTTTGTCTGCCATGAAAATCTTGTAGTTTCTTTACGTGCTGAAAATAAACTTTAGTAAGTTTGCTTTGAGTTCAAGAAGGGCTGAATCTCTAACTAAGAGAATGTGATTCAATGTGTTAGCTGGGAAGTTATATCTCTCTATATGAAAATTTTAGATTAATTGGCATATTAAGGGGATTTGAGGAGTTTTTGAAAACTCACAATTTGACTAGAAGCTGTTCTATACATGCCCTTTGAGATCTCAGTAAGAAAGGCATGCATATGAAAACTCCACTTTTGTGACATAGACTTGTGTACCTTACTTGGTTCTTTATATGGAATGTACTAAACTTCTCTGTATGAGGAAATAGGACTGCATAAAATGAGGTATTGAGATAGACTGTCTGACAGATAACAGACAGGTGTCTGTCTGTTGAACAGGGAATTCAGGAGGAGAAGTATTCTATATACTCAGCTGTTGGGAAATCATCATCTCATCTAAAAGATGCTCTCTAAAGTAGTCATTTTGTTTGGTCTTTCACCTTCTAGTAAATAGGCCATCACTTTTCCTTTGCATATAAGACAGGAAACACTTCTTTTCCTCTGAGCAAATGAGGCTTTTGGAGAGGACTTTGATGAACATATACTATGTAGGACCAGACTCATTACACCAAAGTGTCTGTGTTTCCATTAACACAATATGATTGTAATCTGTAGGAAAATAACAAATTGGAATAACATAGGGGATTATCTCTAGTAGCTTAATATTGAAAGCAATCAGTAATAAGATCTTATTGTAAAGTAGAATGATGAAAGCTGTTATCCTTTGGGAAAATTCTGGTAGTTAATAAAAAGAGAGTTCTCTGTTTTAATCTTACCCCAATCAATATATGGGTATTGCAATTGAGCAGCACAGACACAAGCTTATTTCCCTGGACAACAGATCACTATGCAAAAAAACATATTTTGAATGGGAAGGTTCAGAGGTTAGAATCAGAAACAGGGAGGAAGTAGAATATATTGTTATGTAGAATGAAAAATACTATGGTCCATGACTTACATTCATTAAGTTGATTTTAGCATACGTGATTGTAATATACATAGCTAGCGAGTCGCTCTGTCACACCATATTGGTTTTGAAAGTTGAATGGTTGGGAATTTTTCTATGATTCCCATATTAAATCATAATGCTATATTGCAGATCAGCATAGAACATGTGAGAGAGTTTGTAACAATAAAATTATATGAATTAAGTAGCCAGCTTCCATACATGATTGGAAAATTCAATTCATATTAGAAACAGTTTCTTCATGGCAAGTTATACATCTGGGTGAAAACATTAATAGTAGTAATTTAAGCACAATCAAACACTGAATTACAAGAGCCGAGATTAAAGTTATATAAACAGAAAAAACATCTCAGTATACCCTGAGCTAAATGTCATGAATCTCAATTTCATAATGGCTAATATAATTTGATGAGCTGATGAGAAAAAGACAGAGACTATTTCAAGTTTTTATTCCTTAGAAGGCAACCCATATTCTAATAGTTGGCTCAATATCAATGTACGCAGAGGTGCCTTAAGAAATTCATTTTTACCATTTTGAAATTATTACAAAAATGAGATTATTGTGTTAGAAGGAGGCTGGGTGTAGCAGGTCTTCATGTGGACAGTAGGGGCTATGATGTTTCCTGGATTCACCAAAGAAAGCAGCCCATGGAAGCCTTGGGATTTGTTCTATGGCTCCAAGAGTCCAAGTGAGGAGTTATGAAAACCGCTGTTGAGAGGGTACTCATCAAGGTTTCATAGTCCTATTTTGTATATTGGCTGGAAGACTGGTCAAAGGGACCATTAGAAGACCACCTGTAGGCCCTTAGAAGTCGGTGTGACTGCTCTTGGGTAAGGGGACTTTCCTGACAACTGGTAGGGAAACCTTATAAATCATTTGTTGTTTTTGAAAAGTTTGAGTATCTGGTAGCAGGAAGAGAGGGACTATGTTGCTAATGGACCTCTCTGAATGAGGTTCAGCTTAATCTATTTGACAACATGTAGCCTACGTGGCGGAGGTCTCTGTGCCCTGCATCTGCATTGGGCAGCAGCAGTTGTGGCAGTGGTTTGTGGCATTTGCAGGGTCATAAATGGGGGAAGTCTACATGTATCACAACTCAGTTGCTGTGGGCACACATGGGTGGTCAGTACCAATTCCTGACTCTTGACATCAATATTGTTTTACAAGCAGTTCAAATCATGGCTGATTTTGCCAGACCAACACATACCCACTATGGAGAAGCAAGGAAGAGACAAAATAGGAAAAATAGAAAACCAGTCCGGGGTCTCTGTCCTTTATATTGTCTCTGAAATAGATGTCAGGTAATCACTTTCACCACCACACACTGGTGAGGCACACACTGGGACAGTATGGGATTTACCATGGCCATAGACACAAGAAGGTCCTTTTCTTCTAGGTGTAATTTCATTGCTAAATTTGGAGGCTGACAGTAAAACTGCTTCTAACACCAATAGAGATTATGTACATGAACTTCTAAGTGGACTAAATAGAAGGTGAGAAATGAAAGGAAAATTTAGGGAAAAAAGGGTTGGATTTCTCCGTACATTCAACATTCATATGTTTATATAAAATAAATATGAACATATGTTGTATATGAGAAATGAAAAAATGATATCACCAGCAAACAAATGCTTTAGCAAGTATATAATACATTATACAAGCTAAGATGACACTGTGATAATATGTAAATATTAAGTCTTATGTTCTTAAATAAATACCTAGTATATTATTTACGTATTATGATGAAACTCTGTATTTGCGTAAATTCTTATCAGGGATTGAAAGACATATTTCATTTTAAACTCCAACATCTTCTTTGTTGTATACTAATATACATATATACATGCATATATTTATATGTATTTATAATTTATAATAAATTTATAAATTATATAAATTTAAAATATTATAGTATTTTATTATAATGTCATGCAATCATTTGTACCACCACACACTGGTGAGGCACACACTGGAAAAGTATGGGGTTTGCCATGGCCACAGTCACAAGAGGGTCCTTGTATATATGCATGTATGTATATATAAAAATATGTGTGTGTGTATATATTTCAACCATAAAATAAATGCACTTGAAGAAAATTAAAAACAGATCACACAGAGTCATCAAAGTCAGTAAGAATGTACACATGAAATTTGTGAACCATCATTAGTAAGTCCAGGCAGGAATGAAATTTTTCTTCAATTTAGCTAGGATTTATCCACTAAGAGACAGAAACAGAGCAACAATAGGAGTGAGACTATACCCCAGATTGCAGCATGTATTGCCTGGAGTACACATTCAGCTTCATTGCTTATAAAGTAAGAATGAGGGAGAGGGAATTGATAGTCGAATCAGAAGCTGAATTGCTCTGCTTCCAGCTACCTGCTCCCAACATGTATAAAAGATTCTGTCCCTAAGTGAAGCTCAGGCATTAAAGAGTGTGCTCATTGACTTTGATATGTTGTACTGGGTCTTCTACAAGGAGCTACTTGCTTTCAATTTCTATTTTGCGAGAGAGTCTAGGGATGTGTTCATCCATTCTCAAAATTTGGTCATCAAATTGCTATGTTAATAAGTGTTATCAGCAGCCACTGTTGTAATCTATAATAACTTGCAGTTGTAAGAGTCAGAGTCCCCAATGCTCCTGGCATTGAAGGCTCTTTCTAGACAAAGAAGTTACCATTCTTTTGCAGTATAAGCCACACATGTTCCACAATCCAATTTTGGTTTACATTGTTATTGTGCATTGGCAAATACCAGTTTCTAGAGAATTGTACTTCATCCATGTCAGTCCATTCCTTTCTGTAAAATAAGGGGAGTTATGACCTTGTTGAGGACATCAATATGTCATTAGCTGATAGTATCAGCTAGGGAATATAGACTCACAAAAGATGAATTTGCACAGTATTCTTCTATTTCTCATTTTAGTACTGGATATTTAGCAAGTTATCATTATCTCTTTATTTGCATGCTGTGTTTAAGAACCAGTAATGACAGATAGGTCATTGTTATTTCATAAAAAAAATATTTTGCTTGTCGTACCCTGCATAATAAACCCCTAGCATCTGTTTAGATTCCAGAAATCTAGCAGAGTTGTTTGTAACCCACAATGCCTCTGTGAAGGCAGCAGTCTCCCATAAAATGAGAGGTAGTTGAGAATGTGCATATCATCTAAAAATACCTTACAAAAGTAAATGTCTTTATATAGTTTAGTATTATGTAAATACTCTTAATTTAGTATAAGATTCTGTGTATTTTCATAAAATATCCTGGAAGTATATTCAGAAAAGACATCCAATCATCTTTATTGTAGTTCACAAATAGACAAAGATATATTCAGAAGCTCTACAATGCAAGCATTCAATAAATACACAGGTAAAAACAGACATAGGAACATTCTGATCAGGAACAAGAAGAAATATTTTCAATGTAAGAGACACAAGTAGAAAGACTGAGAAAGAAACAGAGGATCTCATATAAGTCATTAGGATGTACGGCCAAGGAACCAGAAATAGGAACAGTTCAAAGGTACCACAGAGTTGCTTTCCTCTTTCTCAATGTAGATATTGGAACGTCACAAAGAGTCAGATTGTAGCTGCATTTGAAAGATCAGTGTGAGTCTGGAAGATACAGAGAGAAATGTGTTCTTTATGTCAAACGACTGGGTACCAAGTACAGAGACCCAGGACTAAATTCAGTCACCTAGTTACACTGATTTACGGTTCTCTGGTCAAAATAGACAGTGAGGAAGGTACAAGTGCATATTTCCTATCACACCCTTTTGATTTACTGCTTCTACCTACAACCCCAGGGAGGGGGGGTAGGGATTATTCAGCAGAACTGATGGATATCTCCCATGATACAGCAGGCTTTGATGATCATAACTAGATATGAGATCTTTCTCCTGATAGGTTCTGATACCATTGTCTATTTGAATGGTAAATCTTCATCAATCAGAAAAAAGGAAATCAAGTAAATATACCTTCAGGGAGTGAAGAGATCTGTCAGGCTCCTGCGATATTCCAGGACTTATCTGTTCCTGTGTATAACCAAAGCCCAACTTTGTGGTTAAAAAGAGAAAGAAGTGTAGTTCTGGATATTAGAAGAGACAGGGTCAGTGGAAACTGTCAAATGTAGTGACTGTTTCAGAGCCTCCATGCTCTGATTCCTCTTCTCCTGTTTCCTGTAAAAGTACTGTCATCTTAGGAGAAATACAGGTATCACATTTGGGTTGTACCTTACTTGTCTCAGTCATACCTGTGTCTTATACAAAGATTCTTGATTTCAAGCTTTAGTTACTGACAGAGACGAG
The DNA here is from genome assembly GCF_004785775.1 of Grammomys surdaster. Classification (NCBI taxonomy): domain Eukaryota; kingdom Metazoa; phylum Chordata; class Mammalia; order Rodentia; family Muridae; genus Grammomys; species Grammomys surdaster. The sequence goes on along the minus strand of NW_021611601.1, from coordinate 49,661 downwards.
GTGTGTGCTGCACTGTACATCCTTAGGTCACACTGTGAGCAATGCTTTGGCAGTAAATGTACTCAGCTGTGAAATATGCACTCTCTAAAAATTCAAAATGTAACTTAGAGACAGAGATCCTATCATACCCAGATAACAAGCACTGGGACACTGATCCTGGCAGCCTGTTACTATTAATGTTCAGATGTAGAAGTATCCAACCTTTTTATTTACACTGCCATTGTCCTTTTACAATTACAATTTCTCTTACATGTTTATTCTTCATGTCAGTACTTCTCTTACTAACAGTTTAATTCTGTTGATTACTTTGAGGAAATTAGTACATCATGTTCTTATGGTGTCCAGCTGGGAATTAAATCCTGAAAGAGAAATAAGTGTACAGATAATTTTCACTGTGTTTTTGTACTGTAGAATACCTAGAGACTGACAAATACCCCTTTATTAGAGTAATATCTTTAACAATAGGGTCTCTGTGGTATTTTATGGATATTTAAGAAAATATAATGCATTTGTGAGTTATTATTTTAAATAGTAAAAACCTTGCAACAGTATGTGTTTCAGAATATCTCTGGGTCTCATTGCAAATATATATTAAATGCTCCATACAGCTAACATATCCACTGTATCTGAATTTTTTTTTCAAAATTGAAATTGTGAAAATATTATTGTGTTCTATAAAGACACTCCTGAGATTTTATACAAATTGATTGTATATTGAGCAGGGACTGAAGAGAATATTTTACATTGGCTTGCCAGCATCTAATTGTGGATACACTGTTAAATGAATGTACTAGGGAGTGCGACAATAAGAGCATACAAGGGATTCACTTTGAGAAGCAGACACAGGCAAGGATCTATTAGACAGCAGGGAGAAATAATGCAAAATAAGATTCACTCTCAAAAATCTTCACATTAACCCCAGGCTCTCAGACAACTGGCTTAGATCTAAGAAGAATGAGCCATAAATGGGAAAAAAATCACATGTCACTGATTTGCTCTCTGTTTGTCACTGTGGACAGAAAAGAGTGTAAAAACAGATTACCTGTAATCCACTTTCAGTTTTATGCTACAGTGAGGTAACCAAGGGAGGGGGGAGAGATGATTCAGCAGCTCCAGTGTCCCTGACTAGATGTGAGAACTCTCTCCTGATTGGATCTGATTTCATTCTCTATTTGAATACAAAACCTCCATCAATCAGAAGCAAGGAGAGCAAATAAATTTCTCTGCAGGGAGCGATTTGATCAGTCAGACTGCTGGCTATATTTTAGGACTTATCTGGTCCTGAAATATAGCCCAATCTGACCATATGGTACAAAGATAAGGAAGAGTGCTTCTGTAACTGACAGGAGATTGAAGCAGAAGAGTCCTACAAGTGCAGTGATTATTTCCCATTTCTTTACTCCTGTACAGGTACTGGGGTCAAGGTGTTTAGTTTCTTTGATGAAATCAATGCATCTTGTCCTGATAGTGTAGAGGTTGGTATTGAATACTGATGAGACAGAAATGGACACAGCGATTTTCATTTTGTCTGTGTCCTAGTGGAAACCAAGAGACAGTCTTTTCATGTTATTTGCATTCTGACTTTAGCAAGAAGGTCTTCCTGGTAGATCTTGGAAAATTTCGAAATATTACTTCTTTGACTAGAGTATTCCTGAGAGTAGTAAACAACTTAAAGTTCTATATGTTTCATCAAATGCCATAGCCTCTTTGCACTCACACATTAAATGTTCCACATACACCATATACTTTTGGGCCTATCTAGATTATATTAACAATGTATTAAACAGGGAATTCCTATTAGTATTGTCCAGATTCTCAAAGAATTTTATCGTGCTAACTGCGTACATGTGGCAGCACAGGGACGGAAAATTGCACTTAGTGTTTCAACATCTCTTGGAAGAAGCTCTATTAAATATCAATATATGAGGAAAAGCTATTTTGAGAGCACACACTACAAGCAATCGGGGAAGGAGACACAGTCACATCACAAGTGAGCAGGCTGTAACAATTGCAAAATAAAATTTATATCCAGAAAGGCTCAGAAAATCATCAGACAGATTCTGGAAAATTATTTGGATCTTGGCATAAGTAGCCTGAAATAGGAGCAGCCCCAGGATTCTAATGACTTGTTTTTCTGTAGGTTATTGTAGACAGAAGAATGTAAAAACAGCATTTCCTACCATCCGCTTTCAATTTTACTGCTTCCATAAGGAAATCCAGCAAGGAGGGGAGTGAGAAATGAGTCAGCAGCACTTCTGGATATCTCCAAGTTAACTGGAGTTTATCTGGTCCATGGCTAGATATGGCTAAATATGAGATCTCTCTCCTGATTGGATGTTTTTCCATTCCCTATTTCAAAGCACAAAATCCATCAATCAGAAGCAGTTAGAGGATATAAATTTTTTCTGCAGGGTGATGTTAGATCAGTCAGGCTGCTGGTTATATTCCAGGTCTTATCTGCTCCTGGATATAACCAGAGCCAGACTGAATGTTGCTAAAGAGAAGGGAGAGTGTTTGTATAACTGTGAGGAGACAGAGCCAGTGGAAAGCTGCAAAGATTATGCTTGTTTGTTTCAGAATGTCTATGCTCTGATTCCTGGCTTCCCTGTTTTATCTGCTTCCCATATTGTGTGTATTGTGTGCCCACAAAATAGTTTTTTCTTATATATTGATATTTAATAGAGATATTTAATATTTAATCCTCCAAGATATGTTGTAACCCTAAGTGCAATTGTTCATCAATATCTTGCACTTAGTTAGCATGAAGAAATTCTGGAGGATCTTCCTCAATTTGCACAATACCGATTGGAATTTATTGTTTTATACAATGTTCATTTAATCTGAATAGTCCTCATCGTACATAGTATATGTAGGGAGTTTTTATAGTCACCCTATATGAAATTCAGTCTTCATCAGCTTTGGAGTGTAATTTCCTAGTCACAGACATGCAATGCTGAGTCTTCAGCTAAGAAGATACAAGATTCAAGCTTTATCATTTAACAGAGACTAGAAAATTTCTGACATTTTTGTATCCTTAGATTTGCCACTGTGAGAACAGCTATGGCAGCAAATGGCCTCAACACACCACCTTGGAGTGTAAAAATCAGGTATAACTAACAGACATGGATACTACAATATCCATAAACCAAGCACTCTCAGGACAAAGATATTGGTAGCATGTTACCATTAGTGCCAAAGACATTCAACAATACAATCCTTGTTTCCATTGTTATTGTCCTTGTATTTTACTAGATTTTCTAGTATTTGTTCTTCCACGTTAGTCCTTTGCTAAATAATAGCTCTGTGGAATCATGAGACTTTTCAGGAAATCAGTACATCAGCTTATGATCATCTCCAACTTTTTAAAATACCATTTAAGGAAGATATGGACTAAGTAATTTTCATTGTGTCTTTATAATTTTGGATACCTGTAGTCAAAAGATTGCATGTTATTTTCTGTCTGTATTTACAGATAGGGTTTCTGTCATGTAACCAGTACATTTATGAAAATGTTTTATTTTGATTACTACATTTCTAACAGTAAAAATCACATTATATTTCTATATGCATCAGAAAATAACATAGTACATACATAAAGTATTGTTGTACTAGGAAATGCTCTAATCAGAACATACAACCAAAGCAATTGGGTAAAGAATTGTTGGACATTTAAAGTAGTTATCAAGAAGCACAAAGGGCATGATAAGAGTCACAGTCAGTTGGTCCAAAAGAAATATCACAGCTCTGGAAACTTGCATGTGTCTAGGCAGAATGAGCAAAAATATATAGATATAGTCCCATGAGTCCACTGACTTTTTTTTCTGATGGCCAGTATAGAGAGAAGAAGGTAAACACATATTTTTCTGCCATCCACTCTCAATTTTTCAGCTTCACTCAAGGAACCTAGGGTAGAAGGTGTCAGTTCTGAATCAGCAGAACTGATGGAGATTTCCAAGATTACAGCAGGATTTGATGTGTTTGTGAAGATATGAGATCTCTCTCCTGATTACACCTGAATCTATTCTTTATTTGAATGCACAAACTCAGTTAATCAGAACCAAGGAGAGCAAATCCATTTGTCTGAATGGGGTGGATTTGATCAACCATGCTGCTAGCTATATTCCATAATTTTCTGGTCCTGCTTATGAACATAGCCAAAATCTATGCTGCTAAAGAGAAGGAAGTGTTTTGATAACTAACAGGAAACAGAGCCAGGCAAAATATGCAAGGACAGTGAAGGCTTATTTCAGAGCCTCCATGCCCTGAATTGGTGGCTCTTTTTTCTGTACAGGGGGTGTTACCACTTGTGAAATGCAGGTATCAGATTTTGGTGTGCGTTCCTTGCACTGTCATGGTGGGCTGTGTGTTCTGCAAAGAATATACAAGATTCAAGCTTCAACTTGGGACAGAAACTTGGGAATTTCTGACATTTTCACATGTTTAGAACAGCCACTGTGAAAGCAGCTGTGGCAGAACATGTCCTCCACATACCAACTTTGAGTCTCAGAAAAATCCAGATGTAAGTGACAGACAGAAATCCTAGCACTTGCAGAAAGCTAGCACACTTGGGACCATGATGCTAGTAGCCTGTTGCCATTAATGGCTAAAGACACTCAACAATTCAAACATTGTTTATATTATCGTATTTATAATTTGCTGTAATCTCTAGTATCTTTGTTCTTCCATGACAGATCATTACTAAATTCTGTTCAGAATAGCCATGAGCTCTTTGGGGAAACTACTGCATCATCTAATGAAGAGCTCTACTTTGGTATTACATACTGTATAAAAAGAAATTGACACAGAATTTTAATTGTGACATTGTATTAGTGAATCCACAGTCCTAAAATTTTCCAGTTATTTGTTTTGTGACTTTAGACCTGAGGTCTCTGTGGTATATCCTGAATAATTAAAAACTGTATTGTTTTGCTTCAGATATTTGTAAACACAGTAACCTCCTTACAATACTACATCCATGAGAAAATGTCATGGCCTCTTTACAGCCTTAAGATAAATTTTGCCACACACCATACATTGATTGTTTGATTGCTCTATTGATATTTTGAAAGTAGTTTTACAAATATATTTTTTTATTTCAATATTACCATTGATTCCTACAGTTTTTCTCAAGATCGTAGACCCTTGTAGTTAGTATAGCATATATTTCAAAAATGTTTATGGTACATTAATTGAAGTATATCATATATATATATATATATATATATATATATATATATATATATATACATACATATGCCTTTCTGATATGCAGTTCATCAAGTTGTAATATAACTCTACTTTATTTGTGTTCAAACTTGAGAGATAATCTACATGCTGACATGCAAAGACTAAGACTAATATACAGGCACATTGAATCTACATATAAGTGAAAATAACAAATCAGCATGGCCTTTTCTGTCTGTAATTCCTGTATGAAATAAAGACTCTACATTCATTTTTAAAATATTTGACATTGTATATGGTACAGTTTACTGATAAACTGTATCAAAATACCTTGGAGATCAGATGAGGAAGATTTTCGTTGATGTTGGTCATAGGTGAAACAGTAGAGCAAGGAGCTCACCAAGATGCTGAACCTTCATTTGCTATAGATTAAAAGTGTTTTAGCCTTACATAAAAAATCCCTGATACCTCATAAGCTTGTAAGCTTTCTCCAGTTGCTTGATTCAAATATTATACAAGGTTATTTGGGTGATTGGGAAGTTTCCAATTATTCAAGTTACCTTGCCATGAGAGCCAAAAATCCACATAAATCTCATCCCATTTTGACCATGGCAAGTCATAGTCAAAATTAAGAACTTCAAGTTTTTCAAGTCCAAGATTGTGCAGCTGAAAGTTTGCATAGAACAGCCAGTGCAGATTCTCTAGAGAGAGACAATAATTATTCAATGTTCAAAGAGTCTCAAAACATTTTCTTAGCCTCTGCTAATTAACCTTAACATAGCAAACATTTGCTGAAACATTTCACTCAAAGCCAGATGCAAAAGCTTTACTAAACATTTGACTTGTAGCCAGACATAAAGGCTTTACTATGCATATCACTACAGGAAGATAGGAGATGTTAATCTTTGCCCCTTCATGCCTGTGTGCACAAGTTTCATCCATGCACACATTAAGTAATGTATATAATTTCTACATCTCTATACAATGATATGCATTTACTCTGTGTGTTTTGATAGAAGACCGTATTTCTATTGGCTTCAATAGACTGACTCTTTCCCTATAGTTGTTTTGCCCTCAGTTGAGTTTGTTCTTTGTGTGCTGGGATTCAAGGAAGCTTGGGTTTTATTTATTTTTAAAGGATAAAATTTTATTGCATCAAAATATGCTTTAACCTTATGTAATTAAGAAAATACCTTGATTATATATATACTTTGTAGACATAAAGATTTTACTTAATTGTGTATATTTACAGTTTGCTTCTATTAATTGTGCGACTGTTGGCTATCTTGGAGTCCCTTTGATTTGTAGATGCCTTTGACAATAGCATCAAAAGTAAAATATAAATATGTTGGAATTGTATCGAGTTAATATGTAATTGATTTCGGTATTCAGGAATTTCATTATAGTGAGATTCTGACCCATGAATTTGACTATTTCAAATGTTTGGAAGTTTTATCAATACCTTTAAATTTTGTTTGCGGCTTCATTTGTTTATTTGGAAATTTATTTGTAGAACAATTTCTTTTATGCAATAGAATTTCATAAGGAATACATCTAATATTTAATCACTAATAATAAACTGAGTTCCAACTTTCTAACTGCCCAATTGCAAAAAAAAAATAAATAAATAAAATAAACTCTGGTGTAATGTACTAGTTGGTATTTATGTTCTCAGTAGTAATTACTGATTTCACCGCATAGAATTCCTAATGAATCTATGCTATGTGATTGAAGTTAACACAAGAAGTTAAACTGATTTTTCTTTTAATCGTAACTTAGGTATTTACATGGGTTGATCAATTCAAGAAAAGGATCTTTGTAAGCAATTCATGTTCCAACTAAAGCAGCTCTACACTGCAGTAACAAACACAGACAGAATGATGAAAGAAAAATGGAAAAGAATATGTTTTTAGTATAAGCCAGTATTTTATATAAGTTGATGAAATATTAAATTTAAAATATAAATACCACCCCAGACCCCCCATACCATCTTCCGTCCTCCTGCTTCTATAAGGTTGTGCCCCCAACCATCCACAATCCCAACTCCCCACACTCAAATTCCTCCACACTTGGGAATCAAACCATCAAGGGATCAAGGACCTCATGGTCCTGGTATGCCTGGCAAGGCCGTCCTCCCCTACATATACAGCTGGATCCATGTGTCCCTCTTTATGTGCTCCCAGGCCATTTGTCTAGACCCTGGGAACTCTGGGTTGATTTGTATTGTTGCTCTCCCCATGGGACAGCAAATCCTATGAGCTCCTTTAGTCTTCTCTCTCACTTCTCCATTGGGAACCCAATATCAGTTCAATGTTTAGCTGTGAGCATCTGCCTCTGTTTATGTCAGGCTCTTGCAGTCCTCTTAGGAGACACCTATATCTGGCTCCTGTCAGCATTTCTCAAAGAGATAGAAAGAGCAGTTTGTAAATTCATTTGGAATAGCTTACATGTCTTTAGGATGTCATATATGACAAGTTTTATGTTATCTCAAAGATTATTAATTTGTTTTGAATTGGATACTTATCATAGTTAATAAGAAAGTAGCTCATAACTTTATGGTTTTTTTTTTACATAGACAATGGCAATTACCTGTTTTTCATATGTCTTATATGTTTATAAGTCTATTAGATGTTGGCTCCATCACTGGAGCCATTTCTGTAAGATCCAGCATATCAACTTTCTGGTGTAGCCTTTGTTCAGAGAACATAAGACACAGAAGAGCTGTGGGAAAGCCATTCCCCAGTGGTCTTAAGCCAATGAAACATTTTGTACCTTAGGGGAGGAATATCTCTGGTCAAATTTAGTGTCAGCTTAATTGTGGGTTGTTTAAAAAGGAAGTGTTGATGATAACACTGTTTCCACATCTACTTAGTAAAATATATATTTTTAATCATTTAGTACATTTTAAAATTATAATGTAATTAAAAATCTCTCCTTTCATTACTTCCCTCTATCCATCTGATATTCTTAATGGAAATTGCATAGCCAACAACAACCAAAACTTCCCTTTCTACCTGAATATCATTTTAATAAGAAAAAAATATTGTCATAAAGGTTTTCATGTAATATCAAAAAATGAGTAAAGTATGAATATCTGATAAACAAATATGATTTGTTTATAGTATTTGTGTAAAATTCCTGGAGATGCATTCTTAATAGAAGTGCATGGAAGTGTACACTTCAACATAATGATCCAAAATATCTTATCATAGTTGAACTCTAAATTAAAAGAAAGGTTATATGTTTACTTGTATTTTTACTTATATTTTCAGGCATAAGCAAAATTGTTAAACGAGTCCCTTCAAATATAACTTTGAAACATTCAATGGAATTATTAAATTTGCTATTTAAGCCATCTTTATTTTCTTGATTTCAAATGTTTATTGACAATCACATAATTTACAGAAATGTATAGCAAAACATATTTAGGAATGATGATTTCTGTTACATAGCAATCCTGTTCCAAGGGAATGGTCCAATAAATAAAAATAATCTTAACGTTTTTATTCTGATTGCAATAAGCATGTTTGCCTATGTATCTGCAGTTGTCATTAAATCAACTGAAAGTATCCCAAGTATATTAAAATACTGTGTTTAATTTTACTGAGCAACTGATGCCTTTCACATTAAAAAGTCATCTGCTGTTTAAATACATATTTAATTAGCATACAGAAAGTGAACACCCACAAATTCAATATCAAAACTTTGGATTTAAAAATGTACATAGAAACCCTCTTTTCTCCAAAATTTATTCATACTGCACTCATAGACAGTCATCAAACAGACCAAACAACATTCAACAGATGAAGACATTATGGATATTATTATATTTATGAAATATACAAGAATAGTTAAACAGAAAAATTACAGCATCACTTTTTCCTGCCTTATACTTGCATGTACTTAAAACCATAACCACAGTTATATTACTCTTTGCTTTATAAAACATTGCCTTTTCTTGAGTGAATCACAAAACAGGCATAAAAGAAACAGCATTAACAGTCAAAATGTACATCTCTGCATAGTTTATGATTTGTCACTTATCAGTGGTCTATGAATTGTTAAATTTTATTCAATTAAATTTTGTTTAAAATTCTTCACTTGTCCTTGAAGCTCTCTGTGTTGAACAGGGAGGTCTTCATATCAAACACTTCTGCTGCACTGAGCTGTAAACACAAGACATCCTCAAGCATGGGAGATGGCTTTGTTTAAATATATTTGCTTTTTAATGTTAATATTTGCAGTACCTTCTGTGTAGAAATACATCTGAATAAATACTTTGAGTTCTTTATGATATTTATATTTATGAGGTTATCTCATTTTCACAAAGCAGTACTACAATATATTTATCATTAACTAAAGGCTACCATAAGTAAAGGATTTCTTATATTGTTTCCTCACCTAATACACCTGACTATAGCCTTAGAACAAATATTGAATAGAAATGTGAAGGGAATTCTTATGTTTTTTTCTTCAGTCTTGAAGATTGACCATTTGCAGATAATATGATGTGCTAGAATTTTTGTTATTGAGATTAACATATATATTTCTCTACTTATTTTTCTTGTTTTATTATAGAATGTGAAAATCTTTTTAATCTTTCCTTTAAGATAATTACTTTACGACATGTGTATAATCAAATATTTTCTTTGTTTTTTTTTAAACTTGAATGCACACTTCTGGAATCTCTTCTTGAAAATACTTTGTTTGGAACCTATGCAAATCTTATGTATGCTGCCTCCATTTCTTGATTTCCTATATGTGCCTCTAATGTTGTGTGTAGAAAATATTGCTTCCTTGGAGTTATCCTCTACCTCAGACCCTTTACAATCTTTTTGCCTCTATTTTCATACCAAAAACTGGCACTTAAGGGGAGACATTTGATAAAGACATCCCACTTAAGACCTAGTATTCCAATGTCTCTGTTTCAGTAATACAGCCCTTTGAATAGTATTCTGTAATTTCACATATAGTGCAAGAGAAATCCTTGATGTGGTTTAAGAATTTCACTGATATATATGTATATTATTTTATCATCAGGAGTAATTTTATTTTTATGTAGCCTTAAAAATGAGAGAAGTTTGCTTTTTGCCCATGACCTAACTAGTCTGTGGTTCTTAGTTATGTTAATAGAGTTCAGTAGGGCTTCAATCTCATGTAGGAAATCACATATCCAGTAAAATTGTACGTGAATAATCCCATGATATTTATACCACTTTGTAACCTTTGATCTTGTTATTTTTTCATACTTCAGTAACATGCAGCATACCTTGAAGTGTAGTCTGTAATGAGAAATTTCTGTTTGGAATCCAGACTGTTTTTAATTGTTTTTTATAATAAAAATACATAGTTTCTTCAGTAGTTGTACTGTATCATCAAGGGGTTGAAATTTAATGATGGGTTTGTATATGGTTTGTGGTGCTTCTCTCAGGTAATACAGTACACTTTAGCAAATGACTCAATAAATTAGACCATTCCTTGCAAGAAACGTAAGTTTGTTTGTTTGTTTTTTTAAAAAGACTTTTTATCTTTCTAAATGTCTATACCAGTTTTCTTTTACTCACCTTGAGTAAAATATTTCATTTGTAGTGTATTTGAATAGACTCTTCTGCTTCCAAAATTCCTGCAGAATGAGAGCAACCACAAATATACTTTGTCTTCCACAATTAAATTTCACAGTTAAATATTGCAGTAGGCTTTCTGTTTCTTATCATCTTTTACCTGAATCCTTAGGATATTTAGTTAGTTTTATTAATTATCTATTTATTTTCGTACATGATCTATCTTCTATTCGACTCTATTTTTTTGTTTTTCAAATTAGATTTTAATTACACAATTCGCCATTTGCTTGATGTAATAACTTCTTTATATCCCACATATTTTCTTTCAACAGCATGGATTATTTTTTTATAAATACTCATTGCATCCATTTGTACATACACATGTTCACATGTATACATGTACATACACATGTACATATAAATGCACATGTAATTTGTATATGTGCCTGTAGGTTTAAATATTCCTAATTGCAAAGATAAAATATGTATGTACTGTCAGTTAAGAAGCTGACTTTATTATGTTATGAACTACTTCCTGATCTTTGAAGAAGTATTTTACCTATTTTATCTTTAGGCAAATAGTCAATAAAATGCAACAAAGTCTCATGACTGAGGGCTTCATTTGGTTACTGGAGATTCCATTTCCTCCTCTTTGGAAAATCTACATATATAAATATACTTTTTGATGATGATACTGTATTATGACTCTATTCTACTCAAATATTCCTTAATTTTTACTCACTATACATTCTGTCAATTACCTTCCTTTTCACTTCCCATTCTCATTTATTCCTACAATTACAGGCCTCATATGACTCAATAACTAATATTTTTTCATTCTTTAACATAAAATAGCTCTAGTGTCTAGTTGCTGAACTATACATATCCTTTGTGTTTGTCTGGATAGTATAGCGATTATGTCTGACTTTACAGGTAATATCCATTTATAAGTAAATACATAACATATTCATCTTTTTTTAGTCTGAAACAACTCACAGAGGTTCATCTTTTTCTACCCCTACCGGTTTACCTACAAATTTCATGTTTGTTTGTTTTTTTATTGCTGGAAAACACAACATTATTTACAGGAAATGTATTTATTCATTCTTCTGTTGAAGGACATCTAGAATTATTTCAGTTTCTGGGTTTTACTGTTAGAAGAGTGCTGAGCAAGCCTGAGAAAATATCTCTCTGGCATGATGAAGCATCCATTGAGTATACACAAAGGTGGTAAGTCGTATCTTGAGTAAGATTGATTCTGATCACTTCCTCACAAAATTACCAGGAAACTGATTTCCACAGGGGCTATACAAGTTTGCATTCCCTCAAGTAGTGGATGAGTGTTCCCTTACTCCAATTGAACATCAGAATGAGATGTCACTTGTGTTATGGATCTTTGTCTTAATGATGTGTGGTCTTGAATTCGGTTTGCTAGAATTTTATTGAGTATTTTTGCTTTGAAATTCATAAGGGAGATTGGTCTGAAGTTCTCTTTCTTTGTTGGGTCCTTGTGGGGTTTGGGTATGAGTGTAATTGTAGCTTCATAGAACGAACTGGGTAGTGTTCCTTCTGTTTCTATTTTGTGAAATAGTTTGAAGAGAATTGGTATTAGGTCTTCCTTGAAGGTCTGATAGAATTCAGCACTAAAACCATCTGGTCCTGGGCTTTTTTTAGTAGGGAGACTTTTAATGACTGCTGCTATTTCCTGAGGGGTTATGGGACTTTTTAGATGGTTTATGTGCTCCTGGTTTAACTTTGGTACCTGTTATCTGTCTAGGAAATTGTCCATTTCATACATGTTTTCCAGTTTTGTTCAGTATAGGCCTTTGTAGTAGGATCTGATGATTGTTTGAATTTCTTCCGTTTCTGTTGTTATGCCTCCCTTTTCAGTTTTGATTTTATTAATTTGGATACTTTCTCTGTGCCCTCTGGTTAATCTGGCTAACGGTTTATCTATCTTGTTGATTTTCTCAAAGAACCAGCTCCTGGTATTATTGACACTCCTCCATTGTTGGTGAGACTGAAAGATGGTGCAACCACTTTGGAAATAAGTCTGGCAGTTCCTCAGAAAATTGTACATAGCATTACCTGAGGATCCAGCTATACCACTCCTAGCCATATACCCAGAAGATGCTCGAACATATAACAAGGACCTATGCACAACTATGTTCATAGCAGTCATATTTATAATAGCCAGGAGCTGGAAAGAACCCAGATGTCCTTCAACTGAGGAATGGATTCCAAAAATGTGGTATATTTACACAATGGAGTATTACTCAGCTATTAAAAACGATGAATTCGAGAGGTTCCTAGGCAAATGGATGGAACTAGAAATTATCATCCTGAGTGAGGTAAGCCAATCACAAAAGAACACATATGGTATTCACTCACTGATTATGGGATATTAGCCCAGAACCTTGAAATGCCCAAGATGCAACTCACAGGACACATGAAGCTCATAAAGAAGGAAGACCAAGTGGGGGTGATTTGGTCCTTCTTAGAAGGAGCAACAAAATACTCAAGGGAGCAAATATGGAGACAAAGTGAGGGACAGAAACTGAAGGAGGGGCCATCTGAAGACCATTCCACCTGAGTATCTATCCCATGTGCAGTCACCAAAGGTAGATGCTGATGTGGAAGTCAGAAAGTGAATGCTGATAAGAGCCTGATATGGATGTCTCCTCAGAGGTCTTCAAGAGTCGGACATATTCAGAGGAAGATGCTCACAACTAGCCATTGAACTGATAATGGGGTTCTCAATGGAGGAGTTAGAGTGAAGACTGAAGGAGCTGAGAGGATTTGCAGCACCATGAGGAGAGTAACAATACCAACCACCAGCCTGGGAGCACTTTAGGGAGGGATCCAGGGTTTCAGCTGAATATGTAAGAGTGGAGGGCCCTGCTGGGCATAGGTGGAAGAAGAGAACCTTGAGCTCATGAAGGCCGGATGACCCAGGGGGTGGGAATTTTGAGGGTGGGGAGGTGGGAATGGGAGGTAGATAGAGGTTACATCCACAGAGAAGAAGGAGGAGGGGTGAGGGGATAGGGGTTCCTGGGTGGGTGGGGGATGGGGTAAGGGGACAACATTTGAAATGTAAATAAAGCATCCAATAAAAAAATAAAAAAATGATGTGTGGAAGATGAAATGTCAAGTAGTTGTGATTTGGATTTCCTTGATGAGTAAGGATGTTGATCATTGATTTAACTTATTCTCATTCATTTTGTATTCCTATACTGAGATTTCCAACTTAGATATGCTTTCCTTTTTAAATTTGGTTATTTTAGTCCTTTGTATCTGGTGTTTTTATTTCTTTATGTACTGAAGATTTTAGCCCTTTATCAGAAATATAGTTGGTCAGAATTACAGTTATAAAATTATGTTTTCCAATTCTATAGCGTTCCACTTTCTCAGAATGAAGGGATCTTTTGTTGTGGAGCAGCATCTTGGTTTGGTGAGGTTTCCATTATTAATTGTTTATTGTATTGAGTGTGCTAATGGCATTATCTATTGTTTAGTTCAGCAAGTCTGGCTTTATGTCTTAAATCCAGTTGGCATTCTGTTTTATACAAGGTGATGAGTAAAGTTCTATTCATATTCTTGCGTTTTACATGAAGTCATCAAGTACTAACATTTGCTGAAATGGTATCTTTTTTCTAGTGTGTACAAGTATATTTTATTAAGCACTTGGTAACCATATATTTGGGGTATATGTCTGGGTCTTCAACTTGATGTACTAATTAGCATGTCTATTCTGTTTTATGATTACACTAGAGGATTCAACCTACTTTAGACAGCCTTTCTCCAAAACAAATATACCTGGATATTATTTAAAATTCTTACTGATCCACTGTCAGCAAGTGACTAAAGTGCATTATTACCTATTGCCTATGTTCTATTTCCTGCTCATAGGTGCATGTCATATGGTTCTCTAACGACTCTCCTTTTAGGAAACCTTTACATCTATCACTATCTCTCCCTCTAGCTTTCTCTATCTCTGTCTCTGTCCCTGTCTCTCTCTATCTACTCTCTCTATCTCTATCTCTATCTATCTCAATCCCTATGTCTATCTCTAACTCTATCTCTATTTCTATTTATCTCTATCCGTATCTATATCATTTATATACTTGTATATAAAATATGTATAGCAATCTTGAGTTTAGTTTATGTCATAGTGATTATTACATAAAGGAAATAGGACTAGTACAGAAAACCCTCAATATGTACCATGTAATATAAGTGGAAAAAAATCATGTTAGGGCTCAGAGTGTTCTGATGTAAAGAAAGATAGAAGGTATAAACAAATACTAATATATGAGGATCTCAGGACCAGGTGATGAATTTTGTAATACTGGTATAAACTGGAAGATAGGATTAAATAAAATTTTCAAAATGTCTCTTGTAACAGTTTCTCAAGGAAACCTTCATGTCTGTGCTGATTATTACTAAGTAGGAGGATTTTGATTGTTCTGGTGGTCACTCTCATCTAAAATCATCACCAGTTAATATTGCCAGAGATACTAAGAAATAAATATATGGAAAAACAGAAGAATCAGAGCAAGATCTTCAAACAAGATTGTTCTTAATTTCCAGAATTCTACACTTTCTGCACTATATAGAGAACATTTATATATAATTTGTTCAAAAGAGTCGATCTCATGGATATTTATGTACAGCCAGTAAGTATATACAACACCTATTTACAGAAATTTTAATTTTAAATGTATTCAATAAAATAGTGAGATTGCAACACTCGCTATTCTTCAGTTAATTGTAGGTTAGTGCAATGCTTACTTTAGATCGGGTTGAAGTAGCAAGACTAATGATTTCCTATGTTCTCTGATATTTCTTTTATGTAAGGATGGAGTAGAATAATTTTTTGTTGGATTCCCTACACACACACACACACACACACTTACTTTAAATTTTTCAAAGATTATATAGTATATCTTAGTTTTAACACATCAGTACTCTCAATTGAGTCCCTCATTCTCTGCTACTGTGATACTTTTCAGAGTACACGAGTATGAATCATAGCACAAATCTGTTGGCGTTCTCAAAGAACTGATATTTCTTCTATATAGTCTGTCTGGTGGATATGAATAGTAGGTTTCAAGGTTGTTCCTATTTGAATTTCATTATGGCTTAAATTCTGAAAATTATGTTTTCTGCATATTGATAAGGTTATATTGGATAGTTGTCTAGGATTGTAATTTTATTTATAGTTATGACACCCTTCTGATAACTTTACAGAGCTTTATTAGATATGCTGAACAGTAGAAGGTCATCCATCATGTGGTTTTAAAAAATGTAACTTTTGTGATTCATCTGTATATTTACATATCACAGTTTCTCAATATCTTTCTCTCCAGGTATTTTAATCTTGCAACATGCCTGCTCTTGTAAGAAAGATTATCAAGACTTTCTAGGTCTATGTGACCCAGCTGGAATGCAGATAAATCTTTTTTTTGTTTTTTTATTTTAGTTTTTTTTATTAAATTTTTTTTAATTTCTTTTTTTTTGAACATAAAATGCTTTTTTATAGCATGTTTTACAAGGGGAGGGGGTAAGAGGGGCCAGGTGGTGGAAAAGTACAAAATCTTCTTGGCCTGTGCCTTGAAACATGTCATGGTCTATACGGTACACTGCCTTGAATTATGATCTACCTGCTGTTCTTCAGAAGATATAGTACACTGCTTGAGTTATGGTCTCCCTGCTATTCTTAAGATGATATGGTACTCTGCTTTGAGTCTATCTGCAGTTGCTAAGCAGGATCTTGCAGTTGCCAAGCTTCAGAGGACATTGTGCAGGTGGGGAAAGGTAGGGGGTGAGGGTAAGGGCGAGGGTCCTGGCTTCTGGCATCTCCCCCTTCTCTGTTTAGTTAGAGAAGGCATCTTATGATCAATCCCAACTATGTGAATTTTGAATTTGGATGTCTAATTATAGGGGGTCTTAGACAAGTTCACAACCCCAAAACACTGATGTGAGATGAGTCACATCGATGGTCGAAGGCTTTAGGCTGTCGACGATGGGCAACGTCAAGGGACTCCGATGTGGGTGAAAGGAGGGTGAGAGCCCTGTCTTAGGCCATGTAGGCTGCACCCACTCCAGCACCACACACTCCTTTTCGGCTGCATTGGGTGGGCCCCTGGGAAGTGGACCTACAATAATCCTGTCATTGGGCTAACTCACTTTTAATCCCAAACAATAACAGTAAGGTTAATTTGTAGAAAGAAGCAGCCAGGGGCGTAGTGACAAATCAGGTAAAAATTCAATAGAAGTGTTAGTATATGCTCAATGCACAGGAAAAATGTACCTCAAGAGGAGCTATGGAAAATACAGCATTCATCACAGACCCTACCATCACCTTCCAGTCTGCAGTGTTTTAGGATTATCATTCCCCAAATGTAAAAGCTCTCTGACTCAGATTTTGCCCTGCTAGTGTTTTGGTGGTGTCCAAGCATCCTTGTATGGAAGCAGAACCCTGGACCTCCAGTTAAAGATCATGTAAACTCTCTTCCTATATTGATCTCCATAGTCATTGTTACTTGAATTTCTAACTGAAAATCAGTTAATAGGTGCATAGATAGCTATGAAATTACACCTGAAGTAAAACTTAACGCTATCCAATGACAAGGTAATCTTAGAATACTCCGCTGCTTGATAATTTCATCACTGTAACCCCTTTGTGTTTCACTTATATGTAATTCATATGTCAATGGAAACATCAATATCTATTTTGTAAGGTATAGTTTTACCCGTTTAAAATGACTTTGTTATAGAGTTATTTGAGCCTAGTTATTTTACATTTATTATAAAAGTGTTTGTATAAATTCTTTAGCTCAATTATTAATAAAATTTTTTCTGAATGATTAGGAATGCAAATAAGAACAAGCCCATGAATCTGGAGGAGACCTGTCTGCTGATACTGAAAATAAGACCTCATGCTTGTCCATGTATCACATTCGCCTTCTTGGATTAAAGCCTGTGAGTAGTTGGCATCTGATTTTAAACACACAGAGACATTGATTTTTACATACAATTAGGTGGTAATAAGATGGTCGAAAATCTTACTTGATTTGTTTATAAATAATTGTAAAGATGAACAAAGTAGAGAGAAACTGTTAAAATTAGTGGATAGTAATGATTTTGTAAATAGATTTTAAACACAGACCACTTCAATTTTCATAAAATACACCTCTATCCATCCTAAGGAATGGAGACATCATCCAAAATACTTCCATGAACAATAGCCTCAGACCTAATATTTACTTATTTATTAATTTTATTTTAACACAGATTATCTAGTATGTACTCCCCTTTAGAACTAGTTGTGGAAATCATTCTCTGGTACATTGGCATCCTATAAAGAACAGCTCAGACTCCAAGAAATGTGACTCTCTTCTCTGAATCTCTATATTAAAATGTTTCTTCTGCCTGTAAGAAGAGTCTATATCCCAACCCTTATGTGGCTTGTTGTGATTCTTGACTCAATTTCTTTTGCAAAGCTGGTATCTGAGATTTCCTATGATTTTATGTCACAAAAGTCATGCCAAGTCCAAATGACAATAATTCCTACCTTTATTCTATCTGTTCTTGCTGAAACATTGCTCTTGTGTTAGTATTTCTACTTTTTTTCTCCTTCCCTTTTGTTGGTATATATATATATATATATATATATATATATATATATATATATATATATTACAGCAATAAAGAAGTGAAGGAGAGTTTAAGAGGTGTAGGTGGATAAATAAAGCAGAAGTTGAATGTTGGGATATGGGACAATTCTATTATTATTAACTTTTCTAGATAATAATGAAGAGAAGATGCAGAGTCAGAGGTAAAAAGAGTATCAACATGGGAACTAGGAGATTCCGGGGTGCTTTTGAGTCATCTATTCCACAAATTACTTAGAATTATACATGAGATGAATCATGGACTCATTGCTTATTTTCTTGCCTATATTTTATGAATTTGGAGAAACTACTTTAGAAAAACACTATTATTACTGAAGAATTTTTGAATGGTGGCTCTTACATAGGCAAGACAAGTTTTGACTTATTTAAGAATACTGGACTTGCCTTAAGGAAAAAATTTCATAGTATCAAATACAAGATGTAGGTTCTGTCACTTAGTCCTGCAGAGACAGGATTACTAGAAGAGGGTCAGAAATTTGTCTATGAAATCACATTTCCCTGTACCAAGCAACTAGAGTTATTCTCCATTTAAGTTTTGTTTCTTCAACTATGGTTAATATGTCATATCTGTATTTACTTCTCTTGAGTTCCTCAAGCAGCATTTTTAATTAAGTCACCATCAATTAGCAACACTCTAGTGTGATTGGTACCAATATTGCCACTACAGATGTGAAACTCCCTGTTATCATTATGGTAAATTGTGTCCTTCAACATGTCTACATGTCATGCCATGGATCACTTCAACTTGATAATCATTGTGACTATTCCCTCGTTTCTCCAGTTATATTCTCCATCCCATAAAAGCTGTAGTGCTCTCTTTGTGGATAATGCACCATTTTTGCTACTGCTTCCTGTGCCGTTGCTACTTGACCCTAGATTTTACTCTTGCTCTAATGGTTGTGTTGTAGAATATAATACAAAATTTTTACATTAATTAAACAAATCATTTTGAAAAATAAGAATTATGTGCAAATCAACTATGAATATATGTCAATTAAATGTTTGAAATCTTACTAAGTATGAAAGGATCAGTGAAATACATATTTATTTTAAGTTGTCCTTTCCTAACTCCATGCAATGTTACAGATATGTAGTAAGAAGCAGTAGCTCTTGACTCTCCAAGAGACTTCTAGACTGCCCTTCTAGAGATCAGATAGGAATATGATGAGCACCAAATACAATTCTGTAGGAAGTTCCAAACTTGCCTGTCAGCTGTAGCTCATGATTCTAATGATTTCTTGGTATTTGAACAAATGATATTTTTTATACTGAAGTATACATGAACTATCCTCACAGGCATACAACTAACATCTTTGTGAGTGTAGATGTGTCAGCTTGTAAAAGATCACCTTATAGTTGCTTTATGAATGTTGAAATTCCCATATAGAAGAACAAAGTCAAAAGACACTCAGATGAGTATCCAGGGTTTTCCACACAGAATGTTACATGCACCTCTGTCAGAAATTAACATTTCCTTAGAGCTGTTAAACAGTTATAAATATTTAGATTTATAAAGAATAATAGAGGAAGGATACATATATGTAATTATGTTACTAAAAAACTATGGACCCTGACTTTGATACATTCCAGTAATGTATAAAGACCAGTGTGAAAGCACCCATGAGTGGAAAGGTAAGTTTGGAAACATGTACCTTCTGGGAAAAGCAGTTGGGTCAGGATGCATTGAAAACTGGGTGGTTCTGAAACTGATTTTTAAACCCCCTGGAAACTGTTTTATTTTTTAAATTTATTCAATATTTTTTACACTTCAGATTTTATTCCTCTCTATACTTAGACCTATGTCAGGTGGCTCACAAACTATCTGTAAATTCATATCTAGCTGATTTTATGTCATATTTATACCTCAATTCTTAGAAGGTTTATTTCTTGATATCTCTTACTTACTTTAAGCCAAAGGTATCAATTAATTCTACCCGGATCAGTTTACGAGTTATATTATTTTCTGGTAAAATTGCAATTTACAAAACATTGGAGAGTACAAGAAATTTCATTATTTCCTATAGCTACTCACTGTAAAAATGTTCTTAACATGCAGCAGGAATCCAATATATCTTTTACTTCTTTTCTGGACATTTAAACGTTTTGAATTTGTACAGGCTTTGATCATGTTATCAGTTTTTTTCCTTTTGAGTTTTGTTCAGTAGTCATGCTTGACTCAGGAACTGATCTTCCCAACCTCTTCCACATTTTGTTGCCCTTACATCTTTCCAGGTACTTGTTCCTAATGTCTTTCACTCTGTATTCTGATAAAACAGATATTACAGCAATGGCAGAATGGAGACTTGAAGATACAAAAGTAGAGCAGGAGAGCAGCAGTAATCTCGCTGTCATGTGATGGGGCTTCTTATTACTAAAACTTAAGGTCTAGTGACAGGTCTCTAAACAGGTACAAAATGGTAAATGGAATTTTTGAGAGACATTTTGGATATCAAATCCAAAGTTTACTAAGCATAATCCTACAGTTAGTGTCCATTCCATCACTAACTAATGCTAAAATTCTTGTTAAAATTACTTTCTTAAATATTCTTGTACTTTAAGTCTTTTGATCTTGTTGAGAAACAAGCTCAGCAATTATACACACAAACAACACATTCCAATTATTTGTGTGTGGGCTTCTCACCCACAAATTTATATACCTGATGACAATTTTGGAGAAACTTGGATTTGACCATTACTGTAATGATTGTTGATTGCTCTTTCTGGATGAAGGGACTTACACACTTGCTTACAAACCTTCAAAGGAAACAGATTTCTACTTAAATTGGACAACAGTCTATAGAGTCCTCTACTACACACTTGGAAATCATCAAAGTGGGCCGTCAGACCACTGTTCAATTCTGTCTTTTCACGTCCAGGGCCCATTAATTATAAATAACAAAGTTTAGCTATTTAAGGATAGACAGTCTGTTCAAGTGATAGCTTTCTAGTTCTGTTTCATTAGCTTGAAGTAGTCTTGAGGTTACTTCAAGTAATAAAGTAAACAATAGCAACTTTACTTTGATTTCAAAGTCTGGTCAGAGACTGGAATTCAATAGGACATTGCTTGAATGAGTGAGAATAAAAACTTCTGTATCTGTGTAGGGAACTTTTGATTAGGAATTGAAAATCTGGACTGATTTAAGGACTTGGTCAGAAGTTGAGGGCTACTAGATGCTAGATCTTGAATTCCATTACAGATATGAGAAGGAAAGTCCAAATCATGCTCACTCAAGTGTTTGTCACCACTTTCTTTATGCATAGTTTCAGACCTAAACCTTAGTTTTCCTGTGGTCACGATGTGAGATATGATGTATCTTAACTCAAAGGTAAAATCCAGTACATATGTTATATGTAATTTTTAAATACTTATATCGCTACTTTGCTTGGTTGAATCATCCCAATTCTATTTTAATTGACCATCAGGTAATACCCTAAAATATTTCATCCTTGATTGCTGCAAAACAAGGAAATCATTTACAGAACTAAATTAACCTAGGGCACAAAAGACCATCAAGAACAAGAACTATTATGTGCCAAAAAGCAATGAAAAGTTAAACCATGATTAAAAACTTGATCCCCTTACATTTTCAATGTCAACAATTTGAAAACAATGTTATCTCTGTGGATAATAATATCATTGTCTGTAAAGAACATTGAGGAAGAAATAACATTGTGCTTGCATATGTTGCAGGATGATGCTGTCAGAGAATATAAGGGTAACAGGTGAGAACAGATATTTCCATAGAAATTCCCACTATTGTTCTCCCAAAGTGATAAGTGATATGTTTAATTGTGGAATGTTTATATGCATATTATTTTGTGTTAGTAGGATAATGTGCATAGGTAAATTCATTCCATTGTCTCTCTAATGTATGTCCTGTTGTGCTCCACACTGATATTGCAAACTAATCTCTGAAACTGTGCTTCCTCTAATCCATCATGAGAAGCAGTCCTTATGAATGTTGACATCAATACTTATATGAAGTTTTTGTAAGGCCACCTCCTACATGACTTTCATTTTTGTATTGTGAGTAATATTCATAAAATTCAATGGAAATTTTAATTTCTAACTTACTACAGCATTACAAAATTATTTTTATCTGAAAACTAATTCAAATATTTAATGTTCTCTATACAAAAGAAGTATATACTTTAGAAAAGTTTCAAATTATTTCCTTTGACTTAAACATAAGATATTAATAAAAATAAAGTGGCTGATATTTATTTACTGATAGAATCCCTTTGACCACCTTCTAGAATAAGTTTTACTGGAAGCGGGAACAT
Source organism: Grammomys surdaster (assembly GCF_004785775.1). NCBI lineage: Eukaryota > Metazoa > Chordata > Mammalia > Rodentia > Muridae > Grammomys > Grammomys surdaster. Next base: position 26,935 of record NW_021611601.1, on the reverse strand, counting down.
TTGGTGTTCTTAGACTCCTTTTATATTTTTAGATACTCTAAGTGATTTAAAATCTCCACATGTGTACAATTCTTTTTAAAATTATGGTATTTATGTATTTATTTATTGATTGATTCATTGATTAATTCATTAATTCATTCATTCTGCACATTTGACAATTCCTTTTTAAAATTATGGCATTCATTCATTCATTCATTTACTGTGTACCTATTCAAGTTGACTTTTCAAGACAGTTTTCTCCATTTAGCTCTAGCCCTTCAGGAAAGAGCTTTGTAGACTAGGCTGGACTTCAAGACACAGCCTGCCTCTGCTTCCCAAGTATGGGGATTTAAGTTATGCCCTATTATGCCCAATGGAATTAACCTTTGTAAGTAACATTTGAATGTTTTTCTTCATATCATGAAGATGAGTAGGAATTCTCAAAGGTTTTATAATTTTGGTCATCTATTTAATTAATGTAATTCTGGACATGGGCTCTTTATAAATTTTAAATTAGTCCTGCATATTTGAGTCACATTTGCACCACCACAGTGTAATGAATGCCTCCTTGTATCCAAGGCTCATCTCTGCCTCTGTCAGGATCTCTCCCCAAAATAATAAAGATTACACAACATAATTTGGTACAAGTGATATTAATGTCAGTGGGGATATCAATACGTAATTAGTACTTACTGTATATTGATAATCCTCTAGCATACTAAGATACAAAGAAATCTGTATAGATTGTTAACCTACCTAGTCCTGGGCTCATGACTGTTTTAGCAATGTGTGGTATGACTAACATCTTATTGAGTTAATTCTAATTATAATAAGTAATCTGCCAGTCATGTTATTAAATAATTTTTGCAACTGTGGAGCATGAAGCATGATTACTATATTATTTTCCAGGTTTTATAGCTTATGACAGTGAGGAATTATTTACTACTTATTAAATATTATTCTTTCATAAATAGAGATCTATATGTATATAATCTAGTTTTTATAAATTGTCTGTTGATCATATATGACACTGTATACAGATCACCTCTTTGTATGAAATAACTTACCATTTAGAATACTCCAGAAGAAGCCTGGTTCTCCCTATTTTTTTGTGATATCATTGTGGTAATTTGTGGTGTCATTGTGCTATTTTTTGATATTCATGTTTTTTAGCAACACTTTCCTTAAAAGAGATGTCCGATTACTTAGGACTTTGTAATGTGTCTGTCCATTCTATTCTTGCTATAGTATTTGCATTTACACAAATGGTAGTAATTTGTGGAAAACTGCTAATAGAAATAATATAGGGAATTTTCTCTAATATTTTTAGTAGTGATAAAAATCATTTATAAGACTTAATTGTAATGTGTAATGTAGAATGCGGATTTTTGAACAAAATTCAAGGACTTCATAAGAGTAGAATTCTCTGTGTTACTCTTGCCCAAATATATATGTGGGGATCAAAATTGAAAATAACAGACAGATGCATATTTCTTTGGATTTCAATCCACTATTGAAAAAAATTTGAATATGAAGGATGTCAAGATAGAATCAGCACTCGGGAAGAAGGAGAATATATTTTTATGAAGAATGAACAATATTATAGACCTTGAGTTATATTTATTAGGTTGATTTTTGCTTACCTGATTGTAATACTCATAGCAAGTATCTTGGCTTTGTCAACCGCATGTTCCCTTTGAAATTTGAGTATGTGGGATTTATTTCTAGAATTCCCATATTTAAATAACTATTAGCAGAATACCATAGAACATATGGGAGAGTTTGCAATGATAAGATTACATGGATTTAGTAGCCACCTTGTATGCATGTTCGGAAAATTACTTACACGTGAGTAACACTATGTTCATTGCAAGTTATAATATACAACTGCGCGGAATGAGTAATGGTTCTTATTTAAGCACTATCAAAACTTATTTTACAGCAGCTGAGATTACAGTCACAATTTGTATACTATATTAACAGAGAAAAAGTTCTCGTGTATCCTGATGTATGATTCATGAGCCCCATGTTATTTCATAATGGCTAATATAATATTAATGGGTTTATGCAAAAGAAGACAGAGACTATTGCAAGTATGTATTCCTTAAGGTCTAACCATATTCTAGTATTTGGTTCAATATCTATGTACACAGAACTTTGATGTCAAAGCCTAGATATGAGGTCTCTCTCCTGATTGTTTCTGAGCTCCTCTCTATTTGAATGCACAATCTCCATCTATCAGAAACAAGGAGAGGAAATAAATTTGTCCTATTGGAGAATTTTATCAGTCATCCTGCTGGCTATATTTCAGGACTTATCTGGTCTGATATAACCCACCCTGACTGTATGGTGATAAAGAAAAAGAAGAATGCTTCAGTAACTTACAGGAGATGGAGTCAATTGAAAGCAACAAAGAAAGTAACTGTTTGTTTCAGCGCCTGCATGCTCTGAGTCTTTGATTCCTAGTTCCTGTAGAGTGAAGTCAACACATGTAAAATTCAGTAGTCAGATTTTTGGTGTACATTCCTTGCTTTGTCTTGCTTGACTGTGTCTTCTGCAAAAAATGATACCAGTTTCAAGCTTGAGCTTGTCACAGAGACAAGGATTGTTCTGAAATATTCACCACCTTAGATTGACCTATATGAGTTGTACTTTGGCAGCAAATGTCCCCAACTTACCATCTTGGAGTCTGTACAAAACCAAATGTAACTGACAGACAGAGATACTAGGATACCCACAAACCAAGCAAATTTGGGACATTGATGCTGGTAGTCTGCTGCCATTTATGGCTGAAGACATTCAACACAAAATACCTGTGTTTATTCAGTTTCTGTCTTTTGGCAATTACTAGATTCTGTAGTATGTTTGTTCTTTAATGTCAGTCCCTTGCTAACTGAGTGATGAGGGGAGTCATGAGCCCCATGGGGAACTCAATATAGCCTATCCTGTTGGCCTGCCTCTTGTTTTTATACACTGAGAAGATAAAACAATTAGATACAGTGATTTTCTTGATGGCTATTTACTAGTGGATAATTTGAGACTGACAATTATTTCACAATAAATGCATTCAGTAGTTAGTTAAAAGGACACTGTTGCATATTTTGCATATTTATGATACACTGCTACATTGATTAATATATTTGTCATAGTAGTAAACACCTTGAAATTATATATGCTTCAGAAGCTATAGTGACCTATTTGAAAAACATTTAAATATTCCACATGCAACATGTACTTTTGAGACTACCCACAGTATATTATGAACCTATTCAACAATGAATTACACATAATTTTGTGCAGAAATTGGAAACTGCAGTGTTTCATGCAAACAGTATGTGTGAAAAATGGCATGGACAGAAATTTATACTTAGGATTCCATCCTCTCAGTGAGAATACACAAATAGAAATTACTGTACTATGAAAGGCTATAATCAGAGCATATGTCATAAGCAATTGGGGAAGGAGGCAGAGGAAGACCACAATTACGAATCTCATAAAATTTCAAGATAATAGTCAGAGTCAGAAAGTCACAAAAAGAATCAGCGGAACTCTGGCAAACTGCTTGAATATATGAAGAAACTGCTGGAAATAGGAACAGCTCCAAGTTTCTATAGACTTCTTGTTCTGTTGGTTTATGTATAGGGAAGAATGTAAAACACCGTATCCAGCCTTTACTTCAGATTTTTCTGTTTCCTTAAGGAAACACAGGGAGCAGGGGAGTGAGAGATGAATCAGCAGCACTGCTGGAGATCTCCTAGGTAACCACAGGATTTGATGTCAGTGGCTAGATATGAGATCTCACTCCTGATTGGATCTGATTTGATTCTCTATTTTGATGCGTATTTTCCATCAATCAGAAGCAAGGAGAGCATATAAATTTGACTGCAGGGGGAGATTGGATCAGTCAGGCTGCTGGCTGTATTCCAGGACATACCTGGTCCTGGTACAGCCACAACCTGACTGTATGGTGCTAAAGAGAATGAAGAGTGCTTCTATAACAAACAGTAGACAGAGCAAGTATGAAGCTGCAAAGACAGAGCTTGTATGTTCTAGAGCCCCCATGATCTGATTCCTTGTGTCCCCTTCTGGACACGGCCTTTTACCTCATGTGAAATTAAGTTAACACCGTGTGCATTTCCTCTCTTAATTATGGAGGACTGTGTTTTCTGTAAATATAATCACGATTCAGTCTCCAGCATGTTACAAACAATAGGTAAATTTTTACACTTTCACAAACTTATTCATCTCCTGTGAGAAATTCTGCGGCAGTGTAAGTCCTCAACCTACTATCATGGATACTCTGAAAAATTCAGTTATAACTATCAGGCACAGATACTTTCTTACCCTGAAATCAATCAATATTGGTCCAGTGATACTGGAAACATGTTTCCATTAATGACAAAGATGTTATACAATGCAAATATTGCTTATATTGTTATTTTATATATAATTTAATAGAATCTCTAGCATATTTTTCTTCCATTTGAATTAATGGATTACTACCTGTCCAGAATATTCAAGAATCCTTTCGTGATATCAATAAATCTTCTCATGAAGATTTCCACTTTGGTATTTTCTACTGTATGAAAAGGGATATACACAGTAGATTTCATTGTGACCTTTTACTAGTGGATACCTAGATAGCTACACTTTTCCTGTCATTTGCATTCTGTTATCAGAGTTTTTATTTCTGAAATATATCATGGATATTTATGAAACTGTATAACATTTATTCAGATATTTCTGACAGTTGTAAACACATTACATATTCATGAAACTGTATAACTTTGATTCACATATTCCTGACATTTGTAAACACATTACATCTGTATATAAGTCAGAAAATGCCAAGACACTTTACAACCACATATTAAATTTTTCCACACATCATATATTGTAGGGAATATCTAAAGCATATAACTTTGGTTTTAAAACTGAATTCACTTAGCATTGTGCATATTTATGAGACATTCAAGCATCACATGCAAACTCAGTGCAGAGCATGGCAGGGTAAGAATATTGGACATAGTATTCCTATATATCTTTGAGCATGCATGGTACTGTATTACTGTTCTAGGAAATGCTGTAATCAGAGCATGCAACTAAAGTAATTGGGAAGGAGATACATGCACATGACAAGCATTCAGCAAGAAGCACAAAGTGAACGATAAGAGTCACAGTCACTGGGTTCAAAAATAAATATCGCATCTCTGGCAACTTGCTTTTATCTAGAGAGAATGTGCCAGAAGTAGATATGGTTTCATGATTCCAACTGACTTGTTTTTCTGATGATCACTATAGAGAGAAGAATATAAAAAAAAATTGTTTTCTTCCATCCACTCTCAATTTTTTGGCTTCATTATAGGATTTCAGGGAGGAGAGGGTCAGGTGTGAATCAGCACACTGATGGAGATATCTTAGGTTACAGCAGGGTTTAATGTCCGTATGAAGATATGAAATCTATCTCCTGTTTCGAAGAGAAACCATTCTTTATTTCTGTTCCCAACCAGAGTTAATCAGTACCAAGTGGAGAAAAATAAAATTATTTGTACAACATGGGAACATGGGATTTGATCAGTCAGACTCCTGGCTATATTTCTGAACTTATCATCTCCTGTATATATATAAAGCCAGACTGTATGGTGCTAAAGAGAAGGAATAGCGTTTCAGTAACTGACAGGAAACAAAGCCAGTAGAAAGATGCAAGGACAGTAATTGTTTATTTCAGAGCCCCAATGGTCTGAATCTTTGGCTCTTATTTTCTGCACAGGGAGTGTTACCACTTGTGAAATTCTGATATCATATTTTAGTTTGCATTCCTTTCCAAAGTGATGCTAGGCTATGTCTTCTGCATAGAATATACATGATTCAAGCTTTAGCTTGTGATATAGACTAGGATATTTGTGATATTTTCACATGTTTAGATTAGCCACTGTTAAGCTGCTGTGGCAGGAAATATCCTCAATATACCACCATGGATTCTCTGAAAAATCCAGTTATAATGTAGAAACATAGGTGCTATCAAACACAGAAACCAAGCCCTCTTGGGACTGTGGTGCTAGTAGCCTGTTGTCATTAATGGTAAAAGACATCCAAGAATTCAAACGTTGTCTGTCAAGCACCCAGTGCATAAACTCTAGAGAGGGACAATAATTCTTCAATGTTCAAAGATTCTAAAAACAGTTTGTCAGACTCAAGTAATTGACCCAAACATAGCAAAAATTTACAGAAATATTTCACTCAAAGCCAGACAGAAAAGATTTATACTAAACATTTTACTTATACCCAGACATAAAGGCTTTACTACACATATCACTACATGAAAGTAGGAGAAGTTGATTTTTGCCCCTAGATGCCTATATATACATGATTAATTCATGCATGCATTAAATATTATATATAATTTCTACATCCTCATGTAATTATATGCAGTTAATCTATGTTTTTGATACAAAGCACTATTTCTTTTGGTTTAGGAGTCTGATACATTCCCTATAGAATGATTTGGCTGAGTTGAGTCCGACCCTCCTATGCTTTGATTTAAGGAAGTTTGTCTCTTCCTTATATTTTTAAATACAAAATTATATTGCATCAAAGTATAATTTAAACTTACAAAAATGAGAGAATACCTTCTTTATAAATTTGTTGTATACAGAAAGTGTTTATCAAACTGTGAATATTTGCAATTGACTTCTGTTAGTTTTGTCATTGTTGGATACCTTGGAATCACTTATGAATTACAGACGATTTTGACCATAGGAGAAAGAGTAAAACATAAAGACTTTGGAATTGTATGAACTTAATATGTAATAGATTTCTGGAAGTCAGGAATCTTATTATAAAGAAATTCTAATTGACGAGTTTGAACTTTTCAAATGTTTGGAAGTGATATCAATAGTTTTAAATTTTTGTTTCTGTCTCCTTTTAGTTATTCGGTATAATTTATTTACAGGACAATTTCTTATATGTTGTGGAATTTCATAGTGAATACATCCAAAAATTTGTGACTTACATTAAACCAGATCCTGCTTTCTTACAATACAACTTCTATGAAAACTCTGGTGTAATATATCAACTGATACTCCTGTTCTCAGTAGTAATATCTCATTTCACAGCATAGAATTACTAATGAGTCTACGCTATTTGAATGAAGTGAGCACAAGAAATTAAACTGATTTTTAATTTTTATAATGTCTTTACTATTTACATGAGTGTTCAATACCGGAAAAGGATCTTTGTAAGAAATTCATGTTCCATTTAAGCAGCACTACACTGCAGTAATAATCACAGATATTATAATGAAATGTTGAAAATAATATGTCATTTATGTTACTTTCACAAAGGTTTTACTATGAATGGAAGCACTGAGAGAGCAAGAACACAGGATCTGAGTAATGGTAATTTAAGAATTATTAGAGCTTATTAGAGAGGAGACTATTAAATACTTAATGACTTATAAACAAAGGAACCATGGATCCAGTAAATGACAGTTTTGAAATAGTGGAGTAGATAAAAGCAGCTGACAAAGATATAGACATAGTCAACATTCAATCCTATAGTATCAGAGACCTGTACATAATTAACGCACCTGTCTCAGCTGATGAGCATATATATATGCATATATATGCATATATATAAAACCAACTTCCCAGTTATTCTTGTCCTGGCATCAGTATGTCACCGTCATTGTATTGGCAGCCACCATGCTCCATCAGCATCTTGCAGTCTTGCAGAAGAAACACAAACATGTCCTCTTCCCCATATTGTAACTGATTGATATCATGCCTTAGTGGATACTTCCATGTCACCTATGCATAAGTATGCCTAGATGTAGAGTGCCATAAACACTTATCAGAGAGTTTTTGGAATCCAGATTAAAAAAATAAAACAAAAAACTGAAAGAATATAATTTAAATAAATTTCTGGTGTTTAGGGGTATGTCTCACCCTTTTTTATTTCATGAAGATATTGTTTTAAAGTACAATGGGCCTGTTCGACAGCCTCATGTCCTTTACAATTATAAGAAATCCCTGTAAATTGTATAATGTTAAGTTTCTGCTCAAGTGTCTCAAATTTTCGACTTTCATAGCCAGATCCATTATTTGTCTTTTTTTTGTTTGTTTTTATTTTTTAATATTAAAATATTATTGGGTACTTTATTTATCTACATTTCAGATTTTATCACCTTTCCCCATTTCCTCCTCAGAAACCCCTTAACACATCCACTCTCCTCCTATTTCTATGAGGGATTGCCCTAACCCATTCACCTACTACAACCTTTCCTCACTCAAATTCCTCCTACCTTAGGCCGCCAACCTTCAAGGGACCAATGCCCTTCTCTCCCACTGATACTGGACAAGTCAATCCTCCTATCCATATACTGCTAGAGATATAGGTTTCTTTCCATGTATTTAACCAGGTAGCTCTGGATGGTTGATATTCTTGCTCTGCCCATGGGGCTGCAAGCTGCTTCAACACCTTCAGTCTTCTCTCTAACTCCTCCACTGGGAACCCTGTGTTCCGTTTGATGGCTATCTGTGAGCATCTGCATTGTATATGTCAGGTTCTGGCAGTGCCCCTCAGGAGATAGGTATATCAGGATCCTATTAGCATGTACTTTTGGACATCCACAACAGTGTTTGCATATGGTGATGGCATGTGAAATGTATCTTCAGGGTTGAAAAGCATGGAAATTTTTGCTGGTATTCCTGTTAGGGAGAAAAGGCATTAAAAACTTGGGTTAGACTCTCAGGTGTTCTTCCCTATTGTCCTTGGTGTGTTTAGAATTGGTGGGGGAGGGGCCTCCTCTTCCATGTTGTGTCTACAGTGCCATGTGTTGGCTGGGTGCTTTAGGAGAGAGGTCTCATGTATTCACCGTTTGTTTTTCTTAGCTGCTAAATCAAAAATGTAGAGAAGAAAGAGAAAGGCCATCCTTGAAGAAAAGCTTAAATGAAAAAACATAGTAGCTTGATAGGAGAGTCAGATCCAGTAGGAGTGAAAGGCTGTGGGAAAGGCTTGACCCCTGGTGGGATACATGTGGTAGCTCGGTTGAAACTGGAAGCTCTTGAGATTCTGCAGCCTGTAGTCACACCCTCTAACTGTCTAGGGGCTGGTATGTTCATTGACTTATGTGACTGAAAGGCATGTATCAATGGAGATCTTCGCACTTGTGTCAGGAGCCTGAAGTCTGGGAGCATGGTGAAATGCATGGTTTCCCTTGTAGGGATACCTGATGGATATCCCGCCATCTCTAGCCAGTTCTTGACCAGAAAACATATTGTCCTTTCAAAATCCACAATCCCACAGGGCAGTCTCCTTATGGTTTCTCCTCCACTTTCTGCCCCACATATTATCTATTATTTGCTCCTGTGAGTTATTTGTTACTCCTTCTACGAAGGACCAAAGTACCCACACTTTGGTCTTTCTTCTTCTTTAGCTTCATGTTATTTGTGAGTTACATCTTGAGTCTGTGAGTAATGTCAGGGAGGACCCTAAATATTAGGCTAGAATAAAGAAGTAATTTCAGACAGAAATCTAAATTTTAGGCTTGAACATTGAAGTAGGCCTAAGGCATGGAAATCACTTTGGGCTAAGACGGGGATGTAGCCTCAGATATTTAGGTCATTATGATAAGTCCTTAGAAATAGTGATCACCATAGTGTTCATATAATTGGGTTTAATGCCTTGCTTACTGTTTGACAATTTGTAATTATTGTCTGGCTTGTTCCTTGACTATTTGCAACTATTTTATTGCTAGACCCTCAACCTAGAACTGACCCTAATACATGCATGTGATTAAAACAGTGTAACAGCAAAAATGAGGAAGGGGAATATGATAGGAGGTTCTAGGGAGGGAAAGTCGGGAAATGAGATGACATCTGAAATGTAAATGAATAAAATATACAATAAAATGGAGAAATATCACAAATAAACAGATATGTTCGAAAATTGTTCATAGCATGGATGAGAATGGTTTGATTTAGATGGAACTTTAATAGATTTGTTAAAATATGTGCCAGGTATAATGACATTTCTGTAGTATAGACATTTATGTATTCCATGCTATTGCAGAAGCTTGGTTTTGCAGGGTTAAATGGGTGCAAATTGTTCTGGAGATATAACTCTTCATTTCTTAGGTTGATTTTTCCAGTATTGCTGTAGGATTTTAGATGTTCCATCTACCTTTGTGGCATACACTCTTACTCAAGGTTCAGTAGGTAACCCTATTAACCAATTTTTTTTCTCCAGCATGGACACAGTGTGGCATTTTAACTATGTGCTCTGAGGATCACATGTTATCTAGGCCAAACAGACTCTTCCTTATGAATCTTTCAGAAAATACAAACAGCAAGAATGTATATCTAGGCATAGTTTAAGTATTATCAATTGTAAGTTGTAAAGAAAAGACATCCCCAAGCTTAGGAATTGATTCCTTTAATATTTTTGCTTTTGAAAGTTATTATTTACAATACATTTTGTGTAGAATTAAAACTGAATATATATTTTTTGTTCCTCAGGGTTTTTCTAACTATGAGATTATTTCCTTTATGCAAGACAGTACTATAATTTATTTATTATTAACTAAGAGCCTATCAGAAGTAAAGAATTATTTTATATCATTTTTCTCATCTAACTCACATGATGATAGCCGCAGAGGAGATTTTGAATAGAAATGTGTAGAGAATTCCTAACTATTTTCTTCAAACTTGATGATTGATCATTTGCAGATAAAATGATATGTGGGAATTTTTATTTTTTTCATAGTCTTCTAGGTGTTTTATTATAGATAACTATTCAATCTGAAAATCTTTTTAATATTTCTTTTAAGATAGCCAATCATCACATGTGTATAATGAAATATTGTTTTTTGTTTTTTAAATCTTGAATGTACTCTTGTAACTTTCTTTTATTGAAAATAATTGATTTGAACCTATGCAAATCTTATATTAACTCCTTCAGTCTCTGTGATTGCCTATATCTGCCTCTAATATTTGTATAGAAACTATTGCTTCCTTGCAATCATCCCTTACCTCAGACCTGTACTATCTTTCTGCCTTGAGTTTCAGCCCAGTCTGTGAAACTTGATGGGTGACATTGCTATGTTTGGAAGATGAAATTTTAAGTAGTTTTGATTTGGAATTTACTCATGAATAAGGATATTGATCTTTTCATTAACTGTTTTTCACTCATTTCATGTTTATGTACTAAGAATTCCAGCTTAGATGTGGATTCCTTTTTAAATTGTTCATTTTATTCCTTTATATCCAGTATTTTTGAGTTCTTTCTACACTTAAGATTTTAGCCCTTTATCAGAAATATAGTTGGTAATTGAGTTTTCCAAGTCTGTAGGTTCCTAGTCTCTCAGAATGAAGGCACCCTTTATTGTGAATCAGCCTCTTGATTTCATGAGATCTCTTTTATTATTTTTTCCTCTCAATGCTTGTGCTAATGGCATTCTCCTTTGTTCAGTTCAGCAAATATGGCTTTTTTGATGTCTTAAACGAGTTGGAGGTGTGTTTTTCACATAGCAATGAGTATAGTTCTATTTATATTCTGTTGTTTTACATGAAGTCATCCTATATTAATGTCTTTTGAAATGGTATTTTTTTCTGGCATATTTAAGTGAATGTGGTGATATGGGATAACTCTTTTATTGGATATCGATTCTAGAAAAAAATGAAGAAAAGACACAGAATCAGAAGTAAATAGAGTATCAGTATACGAACTAGGAGATTTGAGTGTGCCTTTGAAACCTTTATCGCAAAGAGCACTTAGAGTTATATGTTTACGTGAACTAATATTTCCTTGCTTTTTTTCCTTGCCTATAATTTATTAGTTTGGTGAAAGTACTTTAGAAAAATACGATTTCTGCGAGATTTTACAATGGTGGTACTTACTCAGACAAGTTATGATTTATTTGAGAATACTGGACTTGAATTAATAAAACAATTTTATGGCATCAACTACAGGAAACAGAAGGGTGTAGTAGGTATTGTCACTCATTCGTGAAGAGACAGGAGTCCTTGAAGAGTTTAAGAACACAGACCAAGCACCTGGTGTGATTCTTTATTTTAAGTCTTGTTTTTTTTTTCAACTATGGTTTAATTATCATATCTAGATTTACTTCTCTTCAATTCCACAAGCAGAATTTTCAATTCAGACAACATCACTTAGCACAACTCTAGTGTAATTGGTACCAATATTGCCATTACAGATGTCAGAAATCACGTTTACCATTATCTAAAATAGTGTCCTTTCAAATGTTTACCATATCATGCCATGGATCATTTTATCTTGAGAATCTTTGTGACTATTGCCACTTTTCTCCAGTTAGATTTTCTCTTCCATCATGGCTGTAAAGCACTCCTTGTGGATAATGTACCATCTTTAGGACTGCTTCCTGTGCTTTAATAGTTGATCCAAAATATTATTCTTGCTCTCTTGATTGTGTAGTAGAATATAATAGTAAAGTGGATGTTAATATAAAAAATCATTTTGAAAATTAACTGTCATGAGCAAGTTAATTGTGAACATACATCAAGTAGTTATGTGAAAGCTTACTAAGTATCAACAGATCAGTTAGCTGTACATCTATTTTGTGTTTACTGATCTTATATCCATGCAAAGTTACAGATATGAAGCAGTAGCTGTTGAATCTCCAAGAGACCTCCAACCTGATCTTCTGGGGATCATATAGGAATATGATGAACACCAAACACAATCCTGCTGGAATTTCCAACCTTGTCTGTCAGCTGTAGCTCATGATTCTAGTGGTATCTTTGGGATTTCAACAAATGACATTTTTTTATACTGCACTACACTTGAGGTATACTCTCAGGCATGAAACTAATATCTTGGAGAGTGTAGATGTGGCAGCTTGTAAAAGATCATCCTATCTTGACTTCATAACTGTTTCCATTCTCACACAGATGAACAAATAAAATCAAAAGACACTAGTTATCCAGGCTTTTCCACACTGAATGTTACATGTATCTCTGTCCTCAAAGATATTATATAGTTATAAAATTATATAAGAGTAAAGACTAATAGAGATGGGTGTGTGGCCCCATTCCTCAACTGGATGGTGTACCTATCTACTGGAGGTGCTCACTCCAGGCTCAATCTCCCCTTATCTGCGAATTTCATATAAACTCATCACAACAGCACCCAGTGAACTACTTGTTTCCCTGACATATGGATCCATTAAATGGATTTGTACAGGCCTTGATCATTTTATCAATGGAATTGTGTTCAATATTCATGACTAGCTCAAAAAAATAGTCTTTCCCAGTTCTTCGAAATTTTCTTGCCCTTACATCCTCCCAGGTTCTTGTTCCCAATTTCTTTCACTGTGTATTCTAATAACACAGATAATCTAACGATGGCAGAATGAAGACTTGCTGATACTTAAATAGAGCAGGAACACAGAAGTGTGATTGCTGTCATGTAGAGTAGAATTCTTATTACCAGAATATAAGCCCAATTGACAGGTGTGTAAACAGAAAGAAAAGGGTAAATGGAATGTTTTAGGGACTCAGCAATTATACTCATGAACAGCATTCAAGTTACTTATCTTGGTGACTCTCTCCCAGGATTTTATATACTTGATGACAGTTTTGGAGGAAGACTTAGATGTGGCCATTACTGTTATGATTGTTGATAGCTCCTTCTGGTTGAGGTAACTTACACACCTGCTTTGGAATTCACAGGCAATTTCTCTGTAAGCATGATTAAAGAATGGAGGAAGATTCTATACAAATTTTAGACAAGATTAAGCGAGATAAATTTCCAGTATGACTTTTATCTGAAGTAATGAAAAAAATCTACTACTAGAGTATTGCTGGCATTTAATTAGCTGATGGAGGAAACTGAATAAGATTTATTCGGAGATGCATGATCCAAGATGCATGTTGCAGTAGATGACATTTACCCCCAGATGATGTGAATAATGTCAATTGTTATTAGACAGAACTTAAAGAGTTTGAATGCAGAAATGATAGTGGTGTTAGCAGAATTCTTGTGCAAAAATGATTTATATTTTTGAAAAGAGGCAGCACTAAAATATTAAATAAAACATTTAATGAATTTCAGTTATTCCTGAAGGAGATTAATAAAATAGGCAATAGTGGCCATCTCTATGTATCAACACATAAGTACTTGCATACACAAAAAAGCTTTTGAGAATTTTTATACTTTAAAAGTTTCATTTCTAATAGATAGATAGATAGATAGACAGACAGACAGACAGACAGACAGATAGATAGATAGATAGATAGATAATTGATAGAAACAGAGATACCAATATAGATAGAGACAGAGAGAGAGAGGTAGAGATAGCAATAGAGAGAGAGGAGAACAGACTGAGAGGATATAGATGAAGCAGAAGTAATCTTGGTGGCATAGGATATTCTTATACATAAAGGCAATTGTAAGAGAAATGGAAAGAAGACTCAAGGTCAGATATCTAAACATAGACCAAAATACATAGGAGGTAGTAGGGGTTCACAAAATATACATTCCCAAGCTCCATTGGTAGGTCATAGAATTGGGAAAATTTCATTCCTGAATAATATTTTAACAACCCATTAATTTGGCCCATTGTAAGGATCAGACATTTTTCATTTTCAGAATGTATTTTCAGTATTAATCAGGAGGGCCCGTATTCACCATGTTTTTTTTTTTTTTTAACTCTCATCCAGATTTTCTGTGGGTCTCTTCTCATATTGATATACATGGTTGACAATCATAAGAAAAGACTTGGATGCTGCCATTACAGTCTTCCATTCCTGTGATCTGTTTATGAGTGAGAGAACTGACACAACCATGGTTAGTAGAAATTGGTCCTAGAGTTCTTTCCACCTCAAATATTAGTAAAGACATCATGATCATTCTGATCCTATATGTTTGTGAATTTCATATTTTATGGCTGACAATTTCTTCTGAATAATACTGGCAGGAGGAATATGGTTTTGAATAGAACTCATAGAATCAATGCTATGATTGATTGGGTTGCTTAACATATGGTAGAATCCTTCTAGACATAACTGGGAATTGCCAATGTTAAGAGTCATTCATATATTAAATATGTTGTTATGTCAAACTCACACCCTGTTACCATGATCTCTGACTATCTATGTGCAACCACGTAAACCAAGCTGTCTAGCCAAGTGAAAATACTAATATTTCTGTGTTTCATTAGTTTGAAGTTGTCTGGAAGTTCTGTGATAAACTAAAAATTAACTATCTAAAATTTGCTTAGATAAAGTTGGGCAAAACCTGTAACTCAGCAGTTGATAACACAGTGAGTTTGATAAGAAGGTTATGATGTTGTGTAAAAACATTTTAGGGGATGACAAATCTAAGAATTCTTATGCATTTTTCCATAAGTGACAAAACTACAACAAGCCAGATGTTTGATTTCATATAGATCTAAGGAGGATGTCAAGAGCTGTTTAGGAGAAGCTAAAACTAGCAGGTGATTTTCCTGAGATTGTATTGCCATGGACTAAAATCTATGACAGATAAACTTTTTTAAGCAAGAGCAAGGAGATGACATTTAAGGAAGTATTTCAGCTATCAATTTGCCTTTCTCTTTATACACACACACACACAAACACACACACACACACATATGTATATGTGTTCGTGTGTATTATATTACATTTAAATAAATAAAAATAAATAAATTCATATATATATAAATGTGGGGAAAATTTAGAGGCCTCCACAGTGGTGGGGCCCGTAGGGGCTACCACACTGCAGCGTGTCCCACATTCGGGAGTAACCCTATGGTCCCAGTGGCCTAGAGGTTTTGGCAGTGGCAGGCCCCTATGACATGTGGAAGTCCTTGGTTCCAAAATGTTTATTGTCATGGCGGATGGTGGATGGATCTAGGCATACCCCCCAGAACTCAGGGCAGTCTTGATTTATATAGGGAGGGAGAAAGGGGAAGGATGGGGAGGGTCTGGGGAAGGCATGCTTAATTTGCTCTGCCCTCTGGCCTTTATTAGTATGTAAATCCCTAGGGTCTGAGGTCTATAGTCTGGCCTTTGTGACTGAACAATTTAATTTGATGAAGACATGACTGCTTTTCAGGATCCTGGATTTTGGGGGGTGCTGAAATCCTGCCAGTACTCAGACAGAGTCTCGGTGTTCTAGGCACCTGCTCAACCATGAACCATGATATCCTTATGCAATCCCACATATTATATATATTATATATATGTTTTATATTATATATAAATATATTATAAGATTATTCACTATTCATATGCTTCTAGATTTGATTCTAATATTTTCAGAAAGAAAGTTTTTAGAGAGAGTCTCATTTTCTATAAAGATAATAATTTAGAGTCAACTATTGAATGTATTTACTCATAATAATAAGAAAAGTGTACATATTAAGAAATACAATGTTTCATAATTACACTAAAAAGAGAAATAGACTTGGGACAATTTATGTGTTACATGAAACACATTTAGTTTGAAAATGAAGTCACTTGTTTGCACCATGTTAATGCAAAGCTATGTGAAACTGTTACTTTGAACATACAATGTGTACTTTCTGATAAAACCCTGCTAGGTACTTAAAGTCAACATCCTTCTATAATTCCTCTTCTACATTTAATCTATGATGTAATTTTCTATAGAAATTTTTGTGTACAAAATACAAAAAGACCATAGAAGAGAAATAAATGGTTGAATAGTTTATTTTGGGGAGATTTAGTCCATCTGTTTAACTATACATACATACATACATACATACATACATACATACATACGTATTTGCATTCATGCATTCATGCATGCATCCATCCATCCATTCATCCATCCATCCATCCATCCATCCATCCATCCATCGATCCATTCTTTATATGGATGTATGTATGTAGGCAAGCATCTTTGCTTATATGTATTCTTGCATGAATACTTGTGGCAGATGGAATGTTTGAATATTTATGTGTCTGTGCATAATTGCATGTATAAAGCATCTTTAATTCTTTTTATTTCTTTCCTCTCTGGTTAATAAGGAGATAATCAGCTTAGGCAGACTATCTCCTGCATGATTCACCAGAGAAAGGTGCACCAGCAACAAATCCTTTCACTTAATTCCCTGCTACTAAAAGTTATGTGTTAATTGTCAGACATTAGCACTTATTACAGGACAAGTAATTAAGAATTAAGAAAGAGTTAAGTTTTGAGCCCATAATGAAGTGTGGAACTGTTAAAAAGAGTTAAGTTCTTAATTTGATATTTAAAAGAGCCTTAACACAAGTGCTAAAACCTATTTAAAATCCAGATCCTGCCCCAAATTCCTCTCTTGCTAACATAACATCATAAAGAACTGCAGCTAATTTCCATATGTCTCTTAAAATGTCCAGAACTAGACTTCCAAATGAAGACTGTAATTTCCAATATTGGATTGATTTCTAGACAAGTCCATGATCAAGTCTGAATATCTGGTCACAATTAATAACAATACAAGATACATTATAAGTTCTCTTTTTGATTCTCTATTCCACAAGGTCCAAGAACTTGAGGTAAGGCAGTTTGTAGTATCAGTGGTATAGGTAAGAAATGGTGGGTCTGTAACTTATGTCCAATAGAGCTTCCCAATCACCATTGTCAGGGACTCAACAAGCTCACAGGTCAGCATCATTCTTTGTCCTGGCATCAGCATGACTCACCCATCACTATGGAAACCACAATCACATTCAACATCCTGCAGAAATACACACAAATCTGCACCCTTCCCCATATTTAATACCTGATTGGGATCATGGCTTATGCCAGTAAGTGGATACTACTCTTTCAACTACGCCTAAGCATGCCTAGTTCTAGAGTGACATAGACACTCAGCAGAAAGTTCCTTGGCATCCAAAATTTTTAAAAAATAACTACATAAAAAATAAAAGAAATAAAATTTAAATAAATTTAGGTGTTCTATGGTATATGTCCCCCTTTTTTATTTAATGAAGTTATTGTTTTAAAGTTCCATGGGCATTCCACATTCTCTTTGTCCTTAACAATTATATGGAGTCCCTTCCCTGCAATACAGGCAATTTTAAATTGCTGCTAAAATGTCTTAAATATTCGACTGCCATAACCAGTTCCATTTTATGTTTTCTGTTTGTTTGTTTTTCTTTTCTTTATTAACTTATTGGGTACCTTATTTACAAACATTTCAGATGTTATCCCTTTTCCCCATTCCTTGTCCCCAGAAAGCCCTTAACCCATCCTCGCTCCTACTATTTCTATGACAGTGTTCCCCCACCTGTCTACACACCCCTACCTCTCCTTTCTCAGATACTCTGTCACTGGGGGCATCCAGTCATCAAGGGACCATTGCTCTCCTTTCCCTCTGATGCCTGACAAGTCCATTTTCCTCTCAAAATACAGCTAGAGGCATGAGTCCCTACATGTGTGTTATGAGGCCAGCTGTTTAGAAACAGGGAGCTATGGTAGGTTGGTATTCCTGCTCTTCCAATGGGTCCTCAAGCCGTTATACTCCTTCAGTCTTCTCTTTAACTTCTCCACTGAGAAACCTGTGATCATTTTGATGGTTAGCTGTGACCATCAGCATCTGTAGTTGTCAGTCTTTGGCAGTGCCTCTCAGTGGATATATCAGGAGGTATATCAGGGTCCTTCCAGAGTATAGGATATAGAGCTTTTTTATGCTAGACTTTTTTGTACTACAACTATTTTTATTTTTTCCCATCATGTTAAAGTTTTTGTTTATCAACATCAACATTTTAGTAGACAAAGTACATGGATTAAACCTGAAAATTGACCCCCAGTCTGAGGCATTAAATTAACAGGATGGCTAGCCAAGGATGGCTAAGATTCTGCACAGAGACTTACCAATCTAAGACAGAATCATGTTGCTTTTGGTAATACATATCGTATGATGGGTAAGAAAAACATTATTTTCAGAATGACCTAAGACAGCCTCAGTCTTGTTAATGAAATAAAAAAGAGGGAAAGTAAGAGAGCCTTTGGGGCTGCTTGCGAACTATCTGTCATGTGCCAAGGACAAGGAAGTATGTTTCAGGCGGGATTCTGACATTAGTCTAGAACAAAGAAGTAATGTCAGGCAGGAACCTAAATATTAGGCTAGAACAAAGAAATAATTTTAGAGAGGAATCTAAATTTTAGGCTATAACGAGGAAGTAGGCTTCAGACATGAAAATAACCTTGGGCTAGTACAGGGAAGTAGGCTCAGATACTTAGGTGATCCTGATAAGTCCTTAATCAGTGATCAAGTGTGTATTTACATAACTGTGTTAAATGAATGTAATTAAAATGGTATTCAAATATAAGGAGTAGGGAGATATGATAAGGAGTTCAAGGGGGGGGCGACAAGGGATAAGGGATTACATCTGTATTGTATCGTAAATAAATAACATATCCAATTAAAAATTTAAAACAATCCTATAAAATATCAGTAAATTATATACAGTGGCATGCTGTGAAAGTACATATCTACCTTCTAAGAAATGCATCATTTGGTTAGTTCATAATTTTGAAAACATCATTTAATGGATTTAAATAATTAGGAGGGCTATGACACCATGAACACTCAGTACTTAATAGCAAGTCATATATTCATTTCTGCTGTACATAACTGTACTCATTCAGTTCAGGACTAGGGGAAAGAATGATACGATTTATGAAACTTTTAGTTTGTATTCCCTTTCATTAAATTCTACTTCAAGTCCATTCCATACTGGACAGTCTCCAGGAAGAAAGAGACATGATCATACTTACTCAATACATCATCACACTGATGAGGCACAGGTGGGGATTTCTGCCTTTTCTTTCCTATGGTTACCATTTGTATGTCAAATATGATTTCTGAGGAAGAAAAATTAGGCAGCAGGTATAGTACATGAAGTGCTATACTATCTTGCAGATGGCCCTTCTTGATACCTCTTATACAGATGTGCACAATTTCCAGAGCAGAACAATTCCCTCTATAGTGTGTATGCAAATAAGTCTACTAGCCTTGTGAAATAACTCCACTAGCGTTGTGAAAGACTTTAGGTAAGAATTTCCCACAGTGATGTTGGGAAAAAAAGAAGAAAATGGTTATAAAAACACTTAATGTGTCAATTGTGCAAAGATACACTAGATATATGAATACCTGGGTTCTCACTGCAGCATGAGGAATTAAGTTTATTTTGACAAAAGAAGACTTTATGATTTTCAACCATTGGGCCCCTATATCTAACATAGATGTAGCTTAGAAACATGTTTTAATTTTCAGTTGTCCAAGCCACTTGTTAGACAAGTTGCTGCCAGTAACAACCAGGTGAAAGGAAGGGTTACTTTGCTTCCATGAAAGGTTAGAAACATTGGTCCCAGGGAGGGAATCTTAATATGTACTCTGCCTAACAAACCCCAACACTCCAGTTTTTTCAAAATCTAAATGAGATAGTTATGTTTTTTCTCCATGCTGCTTTCAATGCTTTCCTCTGAACATATGCTGTTGTTCAGTTAATGTGACACTTGACTCTGGACATCACACTATCAATAGAATTTTGGTAATAAGCTAAGTTATGAAACCATTCCTTATGTGATTGCTTACAGTATATAAATTTTAGGGAAAAGAGTATCAATACAAAGAATTACTCAAGAAATATAACTGAATTGTGGCACTTAAACAGACAAGAAACAGTTGGGAACTATGTACCATTACTAGAAACGGAATTAGTAGAATCATTTTGAGAACATTTTCTATGAAGGACATAGTTTATTAGGTATAAGTATGTTCACTCAGTATTGAAAGATTTGAAGAATCACTGGAGTTGAAACACTGTGGCTCAGAAATCAGATTCCTCTGTTTCAAGATCTGGGGCAAATCTTGCTTCATATTGTTTATGAGAAAATGTTTACATGTAGCTTCATTGTATCACATTTTTCAGATCACTTGTAAAACATAGGCACAATTCCTTTACACCATTTTTTTTTGTTCTATATTTCAAGTGCTAAATAAGAGTGACCATTCTTATCTTAATAGTAAATACTGTCTCTCAAAATGATTCCATGTCAAATCATAGATTGCTCTATACTTATTATACTTATGGTCATGATAATTTTCCTCCTCAAATAGAAACACATTTAATGAAGTCCTAGTTTTTAATAGTTGAATTGTATTTCTGTGTGTAAATCAACCACAATACTGGAAAAAGACTTGGATGTGAGCAATGCTGTCATGTAATTTCATGTGCTCATTTTGATGGATTGGACAGAAAGCACCATGAAAAGTGCAGTTGTAACCTTCAGAATTTTCCATGTATATCAGCCGTAAAGAGAGTATGGTAATTGTAACACCATGAAGCTTTTAGATTTGATCTGGTATCTCTGTTTGGAGATTTCTCCTCAGTAATCCTGAACAAACAAAAAGGTACCTCAAATTGAGTCAAAGAATTCAATACTTTTCATCTGTTTGGTAAGAGTGGGCAGACTCTGCTAGATCAATTGTTTTCACCCTGTGGGAACCAACACACCCAGTTTGGGGGTATAATATAACCTATTCATAGAAACTTTTGTAAACAGAGATATTTGTGTAACAATTCATAACAGTAACAATATGGTTGCACCTAAGAAATAGAGTGAAAATAATTTTATGCTTTGTAGACACTAATTGACTATAAAAAATGATACAACTTTAAGAAGGTTAAGAACCACTAGCCTGCGAATAGTCAAAGTGGTTAGACTATAACACTCAATCACTTCCTAGCAAACCCTCTGATTGATGGACCATAAGCTCTGAATATCTACGTGCAAACAGGTAGTCTATGTTAACTGTTGTGAAAGTTAGCTCTTATATTTCCTCCAAGCCCAATTGCCATAAAAATAAGACTCAGACTCAAAATATTTTTACAATTTTCTTGGCTCTATTCTTAGGCGGAGTTCTTTATAGGACATAACTTAATAGAACTCATTTATTTTCACTTACATTCTGCCACATGGCTGGTCATCTCTGCTTTCTCCAATGTCGGCTCTTTCCTAGAATACTTTTTGGCTCCTGAGTATCACAATTTCTATTCTACCGCTTCTTAGAAGATATAAAATTTTTAATTGATTGGTGCCAAATTCATACCAACACAAAATATCCTTTCTACATTCTGGATATAGGCATAGAATCCCATTTTTCTGTATCTTTGTCTGCCATGAAAATCTTGTAGTTTCTTGATGTGCTGAAATAAACTTTAGTAATTTTGCTTTGAGTTCAAGGAGGGCTGAATCTCTAACCAAGAGAATGTGATTCAATGAGTTAGCTGGGAAGTTATATCTCTCTATATGAAAATTTTAGATTAATTGGCATATTAAGGGGATTTGAGGAGTTTTTGAAAACTCACAATTTGACTAGAAGCTGTTCTATACATGCCCTTTGAGATCTCAGTAAGAAAGGCATGCATATGAAAACTCCACTTATGTGACATAGACTTGTGTACCTTACTTGGTTCTTTATATGGAATGTACTAAATTTCTCTGTATGAGGAAATAGGACAGCATAAAATGAGGTATTGAGATAGACTGACTGACAGATAACAGACAGGTGTCTGTCTGTTGAACAGGGAATTCAGGAGGAGGGGGATTCTATACTCAGCTGTTGGGAAATCATCATCTCATCTAAAAGCTGCTCTCTAGGGTAGCCATTTTGTTTGGTCTTTCACCTTCTAGTAAATAGCACATCATTTTTCCTTTGCATATAAGACAGGAAACACTTCTTTTCCTCTGAGCAAATGAGGCTTTTGGAGAGGACTTTGATGAACATATACTATGTAGGACCAGACTCATTACACCAAAGTGTCTGAGTTTCCATTAACAGAATATGATTGTAATCTGTAGGAAAATAACAAATTTTAATAACATAGGGGATTATCTCTAGTAGCTTAACATTGAAAGCAATAATTAATAAGAGCTTATTGTAAAGTAGAATGATGAAAGCTGTTATCCTTTGACAAAATTCTGGTTGTTAATAAAAAGAGAGTTCTCTGTGTTACTCTTACCCCAATCAATATATGGGTATTGCAATTGAGCAGCACAGACACAAGCTTATTTACCTGGACAACAGATCACTATGCAAAAAAACATATTTTGAATGGGAAGGTTCAGAGGTTAGAATCAGAAACAGGGAGGAAGTAGGATATATTGTTATGTAGAATGAAAAATACTATGGTCCATGACTTATATTCATTAATTTGATTTTTGCATATGTGATTGTAATATAAATAGCTAGCGAGTAGGTCTGTCACCCCATATTGGCTTTGAAAGTTGAATGGTTGGGAATTTTTCTAGAATTCCCATATTAAATCATAATGCTATATTGCAGATCGGCATAGAACATGTGAGAGAGTTTGTAACAATAAAATTACATGAATTAAGTAGCCAGCTTCCATACATGATTGGAAAATTCAATACATATTAGAAACAGTTACTTCATGGCAAGTTATACATCTGGGTGAAAACATTAATAGTAGTAATTTAAGCACAATCAAACACTGAATTACAAGAGCCGAGATTTAAGTTATAGAAACAGAGAAAAAGTCTCAGTATACCCTGAGCTAAATGTCATGAATCTCAATTTCATAATGGCTAATATAATTTGATGAGCTGATGAGAAAAAGACAGAGACTATTGCAAGTTTTTATTCCTTAGAAGGCGACCCATATTATAATAGTTGGATCAATATCAATGTACGCAGAGGTGCCTTAAGAAATTCATTTTTACCATTTTGAAATTATTACAAAAATGAGATTGTTGTGTTAGAAGGAGGCTGGATGTAGCAGGTCTTCATGTGGACAGTAGGGGCTATGATGTTTTTCTGGACTCACCAAAGAAAGCAGCCCATGGATGCCTTGGGATTTCTTCTATGGCTGCAAGAGTCCAAGTGAGGAGTTATGAAAACCGTTTTTGAGATGGTACTCATCAAGGTTTCATAGTCATATTTTGTATATTTGCTGGATGGCTGGTCAAAGGGACCATGAGAAGCCCACCTGTAGGCCCTTAGAAGTTGGTGTGACTGCTCTTGGGTAACTGGATGTTCCTGAAAACTGGAAGGGAAACCTTATAATTCATTTGATGTTTTTGAAAAGTTTGAGTATCTGGTAGCAGGAAGAGAGGGACTATGTTGCTAATGGACCTCTCTGAATGAGGTTCAGCTTAATCTATTTGACAACATGTAGCCCACATGGTGGAGGTCTCTGTGCCCTACATCTGCATTGGGCAGCAGCAGTGGTGGCAGTGGTTTTTGGAATTTTCAGGGTCATAAAAGGGGGAAGTCTACATGTATCACACCTCAGTTGCTGAGGGCACACATGGGTGGTCAGTAGCAATTCCTGACTCTTGGCATCAATATTGTTTGACAAGCAGTTCAAATCTTGACTGATTTTGCCAGACCAACACATACCCACTATGGAGAAGCAAGGAAGAAACAAAATAGGAAAAATAGAAAAGCAGTCCGGGGTCTCTGTCCTTTATATTGTCTCTGAAATAGATGTCAGGTAATCACTTGCACAACCACGCACTGGTGAGGCACACACTGGGACAGTATGGGATTTAACATGGCCATAGACACAAGAGGGTCCTTTTCTTCTAGGTGTGATTTCATTGCTAAAGTTGGAGGCTGACAGTAAAACTGCTTCTAACACCAATAGAGATTATGTACATGAACTACTAAGTGGACTAAATAGAAGGTGAGAAATGACAGGAAAATTAAGAGAAAAAAGGGTTGGATTTCTCCATACATTCACCATTCATATGTTTATATTAAATAAATATGAACATATATTGTATATGAGAAATGAAAAAATGATACCAGGAGCAAACAAATGCTTTAGCAAGTATATAATACATTATACAAGCTAAGATGACACTGTGATAATATGTAAATATTTTAAGCATTATGTTCTTAAATAAATACCTAGTATATTATTTACTTATTATGATGAAATTCTGTATTTGCGTAAATTCTTATCAGGGATTGAAAGACATATTTCATTTTAAAATCCAACATCTTCTTTGTTGTATACTAATATACATATATACATGCATAAATATATATAGGGATTTATAATTTATAATAAATTTATAAATTATATAAATTTAAAATATTATAGTATTTTATTTTAATGTCATGCAATCATTTGTACCACCACACACTGGTGAGGCACACACTGGAAAAGTATGGGGTTTGCCATGGCCACAATCACAAGAGTGTCCTTATATATATGCATGTGTGTATATATAAAAATATGTGTGTGTGTATATATTTCAACCATAAAAAAATGCACTTGAAGAAAATTAAAAACTGATCACACAGAGTCATCAAAGTCAGTAAGAATATACACATGAAACCTGAGAGTCATTATTAGTAAGTCCAGGCAGGAATGAAATTTTTCTTCAAAGTAGCTAGGATTTATCCACTAAGAGACAGATACAGGGCAACTATAGGAGTGAGACTAAAGCCCAGATTGGCAGCATGTATTTCCTGGAGTACACATTCAGCTTCATTGCTTATAAAGGAAGAATGAGGGAGAGGGAATTGATAGTTGAATCAGAAGCTGAATTTCTCTGCTTCCAGCTACCTGCCCCCAACGTGCATAAAAGATTCTGTCCCTAAGTGAAGCTCAGGCATTAAAGAGTGTGCTCTTTGACTTTGACATGTTGTACTGGGTCTTCTACAAGGGAGCTACTTGCTTTCAAGTTCTATTTTGCGAGGGAGGCTAGGGATGTGTTCATCCATTCCCAAAAGTGGGTCATCAAATTGCTATGTTAATAAGTGTTATCAGCAACCACTTTTGTAATCTATGATAATTTGCAGTTGTAAGAGTCAGAGTCCCCAATGCTCCTGGCATTGAAGGCTCTTTCTAGACAAAGAAGTTACCATTCTGTTGCCATATAAGCCACACATGTTCCACAATCCAATTTTGGTTTACATTGTTATTGTGAATTGACAAATACCAGTTTCTAGAGAATGGTACTTCATTCACATCAGTCCATTCCTTTCTGTAAAATAAGGGGAGATATGACCTTGTTGAGGACATCAATATGTCATTAGCTGATAGTATCAGCTTGGGGATATAGACTCACAAAAGACCAATTTGCACAGTGTTCTTCTATTTCTCATTTATTAGTGGATATTTAGCAAGTTATCATCATATCTGTATTTGCATGCTGCGTATGACAACAAGTACTGAGAGATAGGTCATTGTTATTTCATTAAAAAATTATTTTGCCTGTGGTACCCTGCATAATAAACCCCTAGCATCTGTTTAGATTCCAGAAATCTACCGGAGTTTTTTGTAACACACAATGCCTGTGTGAAGGCAGCAATCTCCCATAAAATGAGGGGTAGTTGAGAATGTGCATATCATCTAAAAATAACTTTCAAAAGTAATTGTCTTTCTATATTTTAATATTATGTAAATACTCTTAATTTAGTGTAACACTCTATGTATTTTCAGAAAATGTCCTGGAAGAATATTAAGAAAAGACATCCAATCATCTTTATTGTAGCTCACTAATAGACAATGATATATTCAGAAGCTCTAAAATGCAAGCATTCAATAAATACACAGGTGAAAACAGACATAGGAACATTCCGATCAGGAACAAGAAGAAATATTTTCAAGGTAAGAGACACAAGTAGAAAGACTGAAAAAGAAACAGAGGATCTCAGATAAGTCATTAGGATGTAGGGCCGAGGAACCAGAAATAGGAACAGTTCAAAGGTACTACAGAGTGGCTTTCCTCTTTCTCATTGTAGATATTGGAACATCACAAAGAGTCAGATTTTAGCTGCATTTGAAAGATCAGTCTCAGTCTGGAAGGTACAGAGAGAAATATATTCTTCATGTCAAATGACTGGGTACCAAGTACAGAGATCCACGAATAAATTTAGTCACCTACTTACACTGATTTACTGTTCTCTGGGTCAAAATAGACA
>NW_021611600.1:0-9718 GCF_004785775.1 Grammomys surdaster | reverse complement strand
AGTATGTATTCTTTTATGACATTTGAGAGAACTGGGTCCCGCAAAGGCTTTACCACAATGATTACATTGATAAGGTTTGTCTCCAGTATGTGTACGTTCATGATATTGGAGATAACTGGGTCTTGCAAAGGCTTTACCACAATTATTACATTCATAAGGTTTCTCTCCAGTATGTGTACTTTTATGACATTGGAGATAACTGGGTCTTGCAAAGGCTTTACCACAATGATTACATTCATAAGGTTTCTCTCCAGTATGTGTATTTTTATGATATTGGAAATGACTGGGTCTTCCAAAGGCTTTACCACACTGACTGCATTCATATGGCTTCTTCCCACTATGACTTCTCACATGCCTGCAATGATAATTCGCACAAGTGAAATCTTAACCACTTTCATTACCCTGATCAATCATTTAATCAATATGAATTAATTTTACAGTTTGGTTTAATAATAAAGAAGAACCATATCTTAAGGTTTTATCACTTGATATATTCATAGTGTTCTCCCCAACTCTGGCTTGATACCTCTTTGAAAACACCTGTGATGACAAGAACATTTACTACATGGCTCACAGGTATAACATCCTTTTTCTCTATGAGGTTTCTATATGATATATTTCATGTATCTGAAGGAAAATGCAAAAAAGGAGACCTTTGTAACACTGATTATATTCATAAATTTTCTGTAGTGTGAATCACACCACATTAGCGCTGTGAACAAGGAAAAACAGAAAAATTTACACTTTTCTAGTACCCATGGGGATATTCTGCAGTGTGACTTTGGGGATGTTCCCAGTAAAGTCAGGAAACCAATTAATTGCAGACTTCTACAATATTCAGAAAATCTTTCAAAGGCAGAATGCTACATATCTTCTTACTGTTCTGGAATAAAGATAGGGATGTTGCTCCTTTAAATAGTCCTATGCTCACATAGAATTTTTTTTTATTCTGACACTTGATATACACATAAAAAGAAGAAATGAAAGCTTTCCGCATTGATTTAACACCATTTGAGTTTTTGTTTCTTCTAGACATACTGTATGTGGATTGAGGTTTCTCCACGGCAACATTCTTGACTCTCATAAACTGACCTCTCAGTAAATTTAGCAATGTCACTACAAAAATATGAGCATCACCGAATTTACCAGGGACTATGTACTTACTGCATGGCTTTGGATATATGTTTATCACTATTCAATGTGCAACATCTAAGTATTAGGAGACTGATCAGATTGGTAGTTCCACAGCATAGCTCTAATGGAGTTACAAATCAAATAAAGGCATCTCTTAAGGAATTGTTTCTATGTCTCCTTCCTTAGAGGAATGCCTTGCAATCACAAGTCAGATAACTGACATTAAGGCCCATGGCTTTGTAAGAATATTTTAATCATAGCTATAAAGGAATTACAGGACTGATATCATAGCTTAAAGGACTGATATTTTAAATATTTCCTTTACTTTACAGTTTCCAGGACATATTATAATTGCCTCAGAGGCATATATGTTTCTGTTTGCACATTAACATTACCTTTTGTATCGTCTACTATTTTGAAATTCTGTTTCCATATGGTGGTCTTCCCAATTGTACCCTAAAACACAGTATGAGAAAATGAATGCTACAGTATTGGAAATTAGGCAAACGTCAACTTACTGTGGTTTTTCACAGCACTGACTCTGATTTATTTTACTCAATCTTCCATGTTCCCAAGTCAAATAACAGAGTTTCATCAATAGTCAAGAAATATTTGCCTCTTATTTTGAAAAACAAAAGAAAATACACAGTCTTACCTATATCAGTGAGGTTCCAGTAGGTCTCCAGCATCACATCTTTGTAGAGATTCTTCTGGGAAGGATCCAGCAAATCCCACTCTTCTCCAGTGAAGTTGATATGCACATCATCAACATTTATTGCATCCTAAAATATGTGTACAACACAAAGCATGATAATGACATCACTGTAAATAAATGTATGCTTCCTAGACAATATAATCATACATTTCTGGTGCTATTATCATTTATTTCTTTGACACAGAAGTTATAATCTAATGTCTACGTCATTTTAATAAGAACTTGTATTATGACAGTTGCATGTGTTGCTTCTGAACCCACTGAATAGGATATAGCTTTGCATGAGAAATGCCAGTTGAGAGGGAGATGGAGAGGGAAACAGACCAACAGCACTGATCACACGTTAAAGGAATTATATGAACAATAAGTAAGTACATAAATGATGTAAATTCTGGGTGGTTTTGGTCATGTCTTTAATGTCAGAGGCACAGGGAGCTGTATGTCCTTGAGCTTGATGCCAGCATGGTCAATGCAACAAGTTTCAGGACATCAAAAGTTACATATTAAGACACTCATTCCCCTGTAAAAATCAACCAAGAGAACAGAAATGACAGAGAGAACTCATAGTTCTTTCCTGAAGTTCCTACAAAGAATTAGACATTCAAAGCAGTTCTGCATTCATCTTAGAGAAATGGAAAGTGCAGCAGTTTAAAATGCTACATTAATAAAATTTTACTAAAATGGAACGAATGTTTAAACAGATTCAAATGGACTGAAAAAATATTAGTAATCTAAATATTGATCATAAATAAGCAACATAGGGCAGGAGAATGAGGTAACTCAGAAGTGGAAAGTTCTGGCTGGTCTTCCACATAATGGTGGTCAATTTCAAATATCTACATGGGGACTAACGACTACCCATAACATGAAGATAAAGAGTTCTGAGGCCACATTCTGGCAAAAATAAAGATCAGACACATATGATAATCATATTCATCCACACAGGTAAAATACTCCTATTTGTCCAAAAATTTCAGGAGAAACACAGGAGTAAGGCAGAACATCATACACCTGGAATCCAATGACTCTGAAGCCACAGGTAGTATTGATATCATGAGCATATGCCATACTTAGAAATAGAATATAACCTACATATTTGGACAAATTTCAAAATTAAAGAAGTTGATGAAGAGCAGCACAGAAGCCTGTACTTATTTTACGATAACATGTCAGGTGGCTTGTGTGGATTCTATATCTACTATGAGGACAGATAGGGCTTCAGAGAAAAAGTTTGTCCTTGAAAAACAAAAATAATAAAGTTAAAAATATAAAACCAACAGGCTTGCAAAATAGATTAACACTGAATAACAAATATTTATACAATATCTTATGTGATTTAGGGACAGAGACCAAATGGTGAATGTGTGGGATCATGAGAACAAAGCTGAAGGATCAAATTCAACAACAACACAGTTGACACACAGAACAAAATTTGTCCTATCTAAAGAAATGCAGGGTATGGCTATAGCAGAGATTGAGGGAATGGCCAATGAAAACTTGCCCAAATAGAGCCCCACCTTACTGGCAAGCTTTAATCCATAACATTATTAAGGACACTCTGTTATTCTCCCACTCAGGAACCTTGCATAATTGTCCATTGAGAGGCTCCACCCAGCAGCTGACTGAAACAGCTGTAGAAAACCACAGTTAAACATTGAATGGATGTAGGGACTATTGCCGAAGAGTTAGGGGAAGGATTGAAGGTCCTCAAGACGATAGGAACTGCACAGTAAGACCAACAAACTCAAATATTATACAGCTTTTAAAAACAATGAATTCGAGAAATTATTAGGTAAATGTATGGAACTAGAAAATACCAACCTGAGGGAGGTGACCCTACCGCAAAAGAACACACATGGTATATACTCAACGACAATTGGATATTGACCCAAAAGCTCACACTCTCTGAAAATCCAAAAATCGTATAGTAACCCAGGAATAAAACTTTAAAACAAACAAGACAAACACAGAAACCAGTACCTAGACCAATCATCACCTCAAACCCAGAAACCTAGATACCAGCATAGGAATATAATAAATAACAGCAAGGAAAATATGTCATCAAGAAATAAAAGCTATCCTCTCGCAGCAGGTCATTAGAAATCAAAACATATAACAGATATTTTGCAAAAGAGCTTGTTGGGGGGAAGGGAGAGGATTGAGAACCTGGGGAAGGGATAGAGGTACACAAGAAGACCTACAGACAGACAGACAGACAGACAGACAGGGAGCAGAGAGAGAGAGACTGATGACGGTAGAGACAGAGAATAAAGAGGCATATGCAGAGAACAGAGACAGGGAACAAACATAGAGAGTGGCTGTAGCTGGTGGTCCCTGAATACAAAGCACACCTGACAACAGCAGCAGGTGGGGGAGGCAGGAAAGGACTTAAGCATTTGCTAAGTCCCTGAAGGCAATTTAAATTGTCTGTACACTGACAACTACAGAGGCAAGGTTCACCCACAGAACAGGAAGGGAATATAAATAGAAAAATGGACATAATGGTCAAAAACAAAAATGTTGAGTATAACAGTATTGTGGCAATAAGCAACTAGGGACACTACTACCTATGAAAAGGCAAAAACTACAGATGATTGGAAGAGAGGAAGAGAATATCAGATTGAAAGTCTAGAATATATTTTGAATGAACTCATAAAAGAAAATTTTCCTAAACTAGAGAAAAAGATGCCTATTAAGGTAAAGAGGCATTGAAAATACCAAATAGATTAGACAAAAAAAATCCCTTTGCTGCATAATAATCAAAACACTAAACATATAAAGAACTATAAACAACTGCCACAAAAAAATTGACAAAAACTAAACAAAACAAAAACAAGTAACATGTAAATAAGACTTATTAGATATATACCTGTATTCTTAATGTATACTATAAAAGAAAAAGTGTTTAGACACATGCCCTGCAGACTTAAAGAAACCACCCATGTTTCTCCAAGCCAGCCAATGACCCAAATGCTTTGGGCCAATTCAGAATCAGCCATGATAGTGAAGTTATTCATAGATCACCACCTGATTTGGCAAGTGAGGAGCACCACAAGGGACCACATGGGTGGTCACACATGGCTGATGGTTTCCCTCCAGCCCCAGAGACGATCCACCAACCCAGCTCCCACTCCTCAACTACCTGCTCCTCCCCATTGTGGGCATTTTTTTCTGTGCTCACCATGTCTTGATTTCAGAGCTTCCCTAGTGTCCTCTCACAGCACCCAACAGCACAGCTCAGAGCAGGAAGCACAGAAACATCCAAGCCTGCACTGTTTCAGCAAACTTGCAGAGAAGAACCGGAAGATCCCACCTCTTTGTCTGACTGGCAGGTCCACTTGGAGGCCTGATTGGCCAGTGAATCCTCAAGGTTAAAGTGTGCTTCCGATCTAGGTCACACCTTTCCAGATCTCCTGAGTGGTTTGCACCTCATTAGCATTTGTGCCTCTCCTCCAAGAGGAATCTCACCTCACCCAGCCCTGGGGGAGAACTCACTATTCCAGCTCAGGCTATTAAGATACTTGTTCCAACCCCCCTCTGTGAGCACTGATCCTGTACTTACCAGGACCTGACTTCAGACCTTGCCTGAGCTCTCCTCACAGCACTTGCTTTCTTCCTGAAATCAAGGTGAATAGCTTTCATAGTTGCAGTGGAAGAGGTATCAATCTGACCCAGAAATGGGCGAGTGGAAGTCTATTAACATTCAAGAAGGATTTTAGGAAACAACAGTTTTGTTTTGTGGCTTCATGCTGGGCTCAGGGAAACTACAACTCTCTTTTATCAGATGATTGGTATGAAACAACCCTGGGAGAAAAGCCAGAAACATTAGGGAAACACTGTTGAGCACTATTGTGAACCAGCACATCTTCATCAGTGATGAAGCAGAGAAAAACCACACTTGTATTAGTACAGGTTCTCTAGATAAACATATCTCAAACCATAGAGAGAATCAATCTCTCTATGCAAATAGAAAGAATATTTAATAGAATGTCCCAATAAAGGCTGTCGGCCATGGAAAAACCAAAGACTAGTCAATTTCATGTTACAGGAAATTACAGCTGATCTTCAGTATATACTAGAATTTTGAAGAAATAAGTACTTACTAATATCTTGAGTAGAAATTATACTAGTCCTAACAGTCTGACTTTTGTGGATGTTTCCCCACTCACATAACAGAATCCTTCCTTGACATCTCTGCTCCACACTTTGTCTCCTTACTTGCTCCCCTGAGTATTTTTTACTCCTTCTGTGAAGGACCAAAGCACCCAAACATTTGTCTTCGTTCTTCTTGAGCTTCATGTGGTACTGGGAGCTTTTGTGCTAATATCCAGTTATCAGTGAGTGCATACCATGTGTGTTCTTTTGTGATTGGGTTACCTTACTCAGGATGATATTTTCTAGTTCCATCTATTTGACTACAAATTTCAAGAATTCACTGTTTTTAATAGCTGAATAGTACTCCATTGGATACATGTACCATATTCTCTGTATCCATTCTTCTGTTGAAGTATATCTGGGATCTTTCCAGGTTCTGGTTATTATAACTAAGACTGCTATGAACATAAGGAAGCATGTGCCCTTGTTATATATTGGAGCATCTTTTGGGTATATGCCCTGGAGTGGTTAAGCTGGATCCTCAGGTATTACTATGTGCAGTTTTCTGAGGAACTACCAGACTGATTTCTAGAATGGTTCTATCAGCTTACAATGCCACCAACAGTGGAGGAGTGTTCCTCTTTCTCTACATCCTTGATTCCTTGATAGCATCTGTTATCACCTGAGTTTTTGATCTTAGCCATTCTGACTGGTGTGAGGTGGAATCTCAGGGTTGTTTTGATTTGCATTTTCCTGATGACTAAGGATACTGAACATTTCTTTAGGTGCTTCTCGGCCATTTCAATTTTCTTAGTTGAAAATTCTTTGTTCAGCTACGTACCCCATTTTTAATAGGGTTATATTATTGTCTGGAATCTAACTTCTTCAGTTCTTTTTATATATTAGGTATCAGCCCTCTATGAGATGTAGGATTGGTAAAGATCTTTTCCCAATCTGTTGGTTGCCATTTTGTCCTATTGGCAATATCCTATGCCTTACAGAAGCTTTGCAGTTTTATGAGGTCTCATTTGTCAATTCTCTATCTTAGAGAAAGAGTCATTGGTTTTCTCTTCTGGATCTTTTCTGCTGTGTCCATGTAATCAAGGCTCTTCTCCACTTACTCTTCTATTAGTTTCAGTGTATCTGGTTTATGTGGAGGTCCTTGATCCACTTGGATTTGAGCTTTGTAAAAGGAGATAAGAATGGGTCAATTTGAATTCTTCTACAAATTGACTTCCAGTTTAACCAGCACCATTTGTTGAAAGTGCTATGTTTTTTCCACTGGATGGTTTTAGCACCTTTGTCAAAGATCAAATGGCCATATAGATATGGAAGTTCATTTATGCGTCTTAAATTCTATGCCATTGATCTTGCCTATTTGTACGAATATCATGCACTTTTTATCACTATTGCTCTGTACTACAGCTTGAGGTCAGGGACAGTGATTCTCCCTGAAGATCTTTTATTGTTGAGAATAGTTTTTACTATCCTGGGTCTTTTGATATTCCAAATGAATTTGCAAATTGCTCTTGCTATCTCTATGAAGGATTGAGTTGCAATTTTGATGGGGATTGGATTGAATCTGTTGATTGCTTTTTACAAGATGGCCATTTTTACTATATTGTTGCTTCCAATACTTGAACATAGGAGATATTTCCATGTTTTGGATTCTTTTTCGATTTCTTTCTCCAGAGACTTGAAATTCTTGTCATATAGACCTTTTACTTGCTTGGTTAAAGGCACAACAAGGTATTTTATATTATTTCTGAAGGTTGTCATATCCCTAATTTCTTTCTCAGCCTGCTTGTCCTTTGTGTAAAAGAAGACTATTTATTCAAGCTAATTTTTTTATCCAGCCACTTTTCTGAAGGTTTTATATATATTTTCTTAAATCATGTTTAAGAGTTCTCTGGTTGCAGCTTTGGGGTCATTTAACTATACTACGTTATCAACTGCATATAGTAATATTTTGACTTCTTCCTTTCCAATTTGTATCCTCTTGACCTCCTTTTGTTGTCTAATTTCTCTGGCTAGAGCATACAGTACTATACTGAATAGGTAGGAAAAGAGTGGGTAGCATTGTCTAGTCCCTGACTTTAGTGTGATTGCTTTAAGTTTTTCTCTATTTAGTTTGATGTTGGCCACTGGTTTGCAGTATATTGCTTTTACTATGTTTAGGTATGGGCCTTTAATTCCTAATCTTTCCAAGACTTTGACCCTGAAGTAGTGTTGACTTGTGTCAAATGCTTTCTCAGAATCTAGTGAGATGATCTTGTGGCTTTTTTCTTTGATATTGCTTTTATAGAGGATTTCACTGACCTCTTTCCATATTTTGAACCATCCTTGAATTCCATGCATAAAGCCTACTTGATTATGTTGGATGATTTTTTTTGAGATGTTCTTTGATTTGGTGTGTGGGAATTTTTTGTGGTATTTTTGCGTTGATATTAATAAGGGAGATTGGACTGAAGTCCTCTTTCTTTATTGGATCTTTGTGTGGTTTAAGTATGAACATAATTGTGGTTTCATAGAATAGATTGTGTAGTGTTCCTTTTACTTTCTGGAATAATTTGAAAAGAATTGGCATTAGGTCTTCTTGGAAGGTCTGATAAAATTCTTCACTAAATTCATCCAGTCTTGGACCTTTTTTTTTTTTTTTTTGATTGGGAGACATTAAATAACTGCTTCTATTTCTTTAGGGGATATAGGATTGACTAGGTGGTTTATCTGATCTTGATTTAACTTTGATACCTGATATCCATCTAGAAAATTGTCCATTTCATCAAGATTTTCCAATTTTGTTGAATATAGGCTTTTGGAATAGGATCTGATGATTTTT
This sequence comes from Grammomys surdaster, assembly GCF_004785775.1. NCBI lineage: Eukaryota > Metazoa > Chordata > Mammalia > Rodentia > Muridae > Grammomys > Grammomys surdaster. The sequence goes on along the minus strand of NW_021611600.1, from coordinate 935 downwards.
TGAATTTCCTCAGTTTCCGTTGTTAAGTCTTCCTATTCAGTCCTAATCTTATTATCTTGGATACTGTCCCTGTGCCCTCTGGTTAGGCTAACTAAGGTTTTATATATCTTCTTGATTTCTCAAAGATCCAGCTCCTGGTTCTGTTGATTCTTTGTATAATTCTTTTTGTTTCTACATGGTTGATTTCAGCTCTGAGTATGATTATTTCCTGTTGTCAATATCTCTTGGATGTATTTGCTTCCCTTTGTTCTAGAGCTTTCAAATGCACTGCCAAGCAGCTAGGGTATGCTCTCTCCAGGTTCTTTTTGTAGGCACTTAGAGCTATGAGTATTCCTTTTAGCACTGCTTTCCTTGTGTCCCAGAAGTTTGGTTTTGATGTTTCTTCAATTTCATTAAATTCTACAAAGTCTTTAATTTCATCTTTTATTTCTTCCTTGACCAAGTTATCATTGAGTAGAGAGTTTTTCAGTTTCCACCTGTATGTCAGCTTTCTGTTGTTTCTGTTATTATTGAAGACCAGCCTTAGTCTTTGGTGATCTGAAGGGATACATGAAATTATGTCAATCTTCTTATATCTGTCTAGGCCTGTTGCTGAGAAGAAGGTATATTATTTTGTTTTATAATGAAATGTTCTATAGATATTTGTTAAATCCATTTGGTTCATAACTTCTCTTAGTTTAACTGTGTCTCTGTTTAGTTTCTGTTTCCACTATCTGTCCATTTATGAGAGTGCGGTGTTTAAGTCTCCCACTATTATTGTGTGAGGTGCAACGTGTGCTTTCAGTTTTAGTAAAGTTGTTTTATGAATGCCAGTGCCCTTGCATTTGGGGCATAGATATTCAGAATTGAAAGTTCATCCTGGTAGATTTTTCCTTTGACAAGACTGAAGTGTCCTTCCTTATCTTTTCTGACAATGTTCGGTTGAAATTCGATTT
>NW_021611599.1:0-11745 GCF_004785775.1 Grammomys surdaster | reverse complement strand
CACCAGTCGCAGTCATGGCAAAAGATGGGAGGTGTGGACTTGTAGCTGCCCTGTCAGGGATTCAGTATCTCTAGCTTGTCCCTCTGCTCCCATAGGAGTACAGAAGCGTTCATTACAGACACACAGTACTCAAGACTTTCGCTCTTCTAAGGTTACATTTATTTGTGCGTGGATTTAACAGCAGCTACAAACTGCAGTAAATAGTAGAGGAAGCAATCAGTTACAAGAGAAGATGTAAGCTTCCAACTCTTTGTCTTACTGCACAGCCCGTTTCTGGAAAAGACCAAATGTATATGTGTTGGCATAATTGATAATAAATACAATGCAGTATCATAAGCATGGTGGAAGCTGAAGCCAGAACCCGCAAGGACAATGACTGATTGTAAGAGGAAAGGCAGAGAAAAAAAAAACAAGGTCAAGATCAGGGTATTCCTACTTCAGTGTTTACTAGGTCAGAGAAGGATTAAGTCGAAAGCCAGCAGCTGGGATGAACAGCCTGGGGAGCTGAGCCCAGGGGCGGAAGTAACTGGCACACTTTCCGTTTGCGGGCGGGCTTAAGCAGGAGGAAGTGGATGCAGTGGGGCTGGGGTTGACAATCAGGATGGCCTTGCAGCTTGGCCTGCATGAACTGCAGCATGTCGTCTCCTTCCTGGAGGTCAGGAACCTGCTGAGTGCTGCACAGGTGAACAAGGTGAAGTCCTGTGCCGGGTCACCCCACCACAATGCTCCTCTGCCCAGGGGCTAAGAGGCATCTCCTCCAGGGATTGGCTTGACCAGTGGCCTCAGGTGGCACAGCAGGCTTTGCTGTGTTACTGGACATGCCTCCCTGCTGCCTTCTTAACCAGGCTCCTGCCGTGGTGGTCATCTGTTGGGTGCTCTCTCTGCCCCACAGTGTGCTTCCTCTCAAAAACTCAATGCAAAGACAACTAAATCACTGTTACTGTAAGGTACTTTTTTTTTGCCTGCCAGATTCAACTACTGAACTCTAACGAAAAAGACACTAAAATCCTCCCTCTTTAATGTCTATCCCAAGTAGCAGTGCAAGCCTTGGATTTTAGTGTCTCTTCATTAAGTATTCAAAAGCGTCCTTCCAGTCTATATAATGTTCGCTCTCTGTGATTATCCAGTCTGTGTGTGATTGATTGCATGGGCTAGCCCTTTTGAAGTTGATTAACATGTATATTCTAAAAAAAATCAGACACTGAGAATGTTTTTAAATAACTTGGGCTATTCGCTTAGTGAAAACCTCAATGTCTCAGGAGATAAGAGGATTTCTCTGGTTCCTTCTAGTCTTCATAAGTTTTGTTGGTAAGCATATTATTTCATTCCCTGTAGATACATAACTATAACCACTTCTCCATCATGAAACTTTTGCATGTTCCATTCTAATGTAAAGAGTTGCATACAACATTATTTGGTTGTGGTGAGGACACTCTTCTTGGTTTGCAGATGGGCCTCTTGTATGTAAACACTCACCTGATAGAAAGAAAAAAAGAGAAAGGCGTACAAACACACACACAAATACACATACCACACACACATGCACACACACAAAATACACATACCACACACACAAAAAAAACCCACTACACTGAGATGATAGAGCACCTAGAAGTTCTCTGTGTCCATGTACATGGGTATCACTCTAGTTAGGAGGTTCCACGCTCCTAAACTATGTTCCAAAGCCCATATCACACCAGGGAACAGAGTTTCAGTGTGAAGTGGGGTGGAGCAGGGATAGCACATGTCATTCCTAACAGAAGAATCTATAAGAGAATGAACATATTGGCAAGCTCTGAGAAGTGAGCAGAGTAGCTGGTTAGCTCTTCAATATGCACAGATATATGGAAAAACATTGGATTGTGCATATCGTTCACATGTCAGCAAGGTGATGGCCTGGACTGGATAGATTTAGGTCTCCAGGGAGGGCACTGAGTGGACTCAAGGGGGTGTCTGTGGTTTCTCTGCAGGCTTTGCTGTGTTACTGTGCAGGCCTGTGTGACAAGGCCTTCAGTCACCACCCATGGCCACACATTGCAGATTCTATTCTGGACCCTGCTCTACTCATGAGAAGACAGACTGTGGATAGTCACTGCCTATCACCCAAGCTGAGGTAAGTGGTGGTAGGGGCTGAGCCTGCATCAAGGTGAGTAGGGGCTTCTGGGATAGGTGATCTCTATGTCTGTTCTAGAAATGCAGGTAGAGGTTCTCTGACCTTGGATCTGGGAATGAAAGTTTGTGATTATTGTCTCTGTGCTTCATTCTGTACAGTAACACATCAATGTGGGATAGTGCAGGGAAGACACTGGGAAAAGACCTGGGTGGTGTCTTCACACAGTTGACTCATCCTGAAAAATGTGTACCCTTTTGTTGTCTCTGTCATGACAGAAAGATTAATACTAACTGCACAGCAATGGGACTCGGTGAGGGTGACACATCATAGTGACCTTTCCACAAGCCCTGTCTCTTCCATAATCTGCTCTGAGGTAGAAGCAATGCTGACCTTCATGTACTCCATCATTGTAGGACAGAAACATCTGGGCTGAAAGGCAGGAGCAAGAACCAGGAAGCAGCTCCTATCTGGGAAGGAATCATAAGCACAGAAGGAAGTGCTTCCCTGGACAAAATCAAATTTATTACCAGGCAGCGTGGGGGAAACAATGGCAGGTCAGGTGGGATATCTTCTAGATAATCCTGGTGTGGGAAGGCAAGGATGGCCTGAGCCACGTGTTCTGTGATCTATTCTGGTAAGGGCTACCTGGGGTCAGAGCCTGGCTGGGCAGCAACTTAAGGCCAGGAGCAGTCTGTTCTCCTGTGCTTGACTGGATGGTTCTCATTGGGACTCAGAAAGCAGTCACAGCCCATTCCTTTCTTTGTACTTTGATTCCAGTCCAAGTCTTTATGGTCAACATCTGGCTGCTGTTGGTCTCCAATATCTCTGTGTCTGAGTGAATGCTTGTGTCCCACAGATTTTCTAGGTGGACTGTTGCCCATTACATTCTTTGTTCTTTGTGGATCGCAGGGTCTCTGGTCAGCAAGCCCTGGCTCCTGACTGTCTCCAATTCCCCTGTACACAGTTGGAAGTTCTTTCCCCTGGGACATGTGGGGCTTTTCAAAGCACATCCCTCTCTTCTCTTGTTTCAAATGTTTTTCACAGCCTCTCAGGGATTTAATCCCTGAATGCAGTTTGTTGTCATTTCCTCTATACAAGAAAGAATAGCTATGCACGTCAGCACTGGCATGGCCACAGCTAATTCTGGTTGTTGCTCTGCTATGGTGTGTGTCACACAGACTCTCATAAGATTCGGATGAGTCACCCTGCTGGGATGCCACTGATTTCAGCTTACACCCTTGAACCATTGATAATTCCTGTTCAGTGTTGTTCAAGATCCGTAACAGTACATTCACAAGGGATTGCACTTCAGCTATCATACTGCAGATAATGGTTTTTGTTTTTAAGAATTCCTGTGTCTGCTCATTACCTGGTGTGAGGTGATCATTTCTTGAAGAATCCCCTTGCAGGGTGTGTTTTGTGCTGAGTTCCCCATGTTGGATAGCATTTCTTGGGATGTTCTTCCAAGAGCTCATGGAAGTAACCTTTCCTTTTTCTGGTATCCAAGTCTTGGTTGTATCCTTGAGCTGTGTGGAGCTCAGGATGGAAGGCCTAACTCTCCCAATCCTTTCTGCCTGGATTATGGGTGGTGGGGTATTTTGTTGGAGGCTGCCTTTTCCAGTGCTTCGGGTAGTACTGTTCTGCCTGGGATTTTCAGCCTGGAAGAAGAAAGCAGGTCGCTGAAAACCCAAATATCTCTGCAATAGATCTGGCTGGGCCTCTGAGGACCCATGGTGGGCAGCAGTTAGAGGGGATCTTTGGATCTCCTGAACCTGTTCAGGTGAGTGTATAGACATAGGAAACTCTTACCTTGAGGTATGATGATAGCTGAGACACAGGACTGTGATCCAGTATCTGACTAGGTTGACAAGAGGGTTGTGCTGCGGAGTCCTCGACAAGATTCTTGGTGACACTGCAAAAGACAGGAGGCAAAAGCTTCATCCCCAAGCAGAGGATCCTGAGTCCTCTACATCTGTGTAAACATGGCACTTGTGCTCTCAGAGTCCCTCTATTGTCTCCATATCACATGTCCCTTAGTGTCACACCCAACATGGCTGTCTTCAAATCCCACACCGCATATCGTCTTCAGCATGAAGATCTCCAGACCCTGAGCTCACATTCTGGTATGCAATATGTAAGGATACAAAGATTTCTTACTTTTTCATAGTTTGTGATGGAGTGTTGGTCTCTTTCATATTTTTTCCTCCATCTCTATAACCTGGAGAGAGTTATGCAGGATCAGGACACAGAATGAGAACACACAGGACTGAGGCATCTCTCTTATGACTACCCATGTTAGGACTCTAATGCTCAACCACCATATTCCAAGGACAGAACACTGAGAGTGAGCAATGGGAATGGAGGGACCTCATGTCTCCATTTACACATTCCTTGCTCCTCCCTCAACCTGTGCAATTCCACTAACAACATTGTAATGGCCACGGGGTCAGTTATCTGAAAGAGAAATGCAGCTGGGAGAATTGAAGCTACCTGCTGTCAGGAGGACCTGAAAGTCCCCCATACACAGGCACAGACAATGACACAGTATCACACCAGTGCCGTGAACCACACTCTCATGTGCAGTGCCCAACTCAGCCAACCACAGCTCCTTTCTATCACAAAACCTGGGGATTCCATAATTCAAATTCCCTTTCTAGAAGCCTCCTCTGCTTTCATCCATATCATATCCTCTTCATTAAAGGGCAGGCCAGAGGGAATTTCTCTCAACAGGAAAGCCAAAACCTACCTTTTCCAGTAGAACTTTTCTTCCTGGTCTTCTTGTTCTTCTGCCTCTTCACATTCTGCCAGTTAGAAACAATACAAATAAGCTGGTGACCCTTTTTCCTCTCTCTGGTAGACAAGCTTCCTGCTCTGTGTGATCATGGATAACATGAAACCTGCATTTTCCAGGAAGTTTTTCTTATCCATCCTTGACTCAGTCACACTGTGCATAAATACATTTCCTTGTCACCTTGTTTTCAAAACAGAAGAAGGCACTGTCTGAGCCACAGTTACCTTAGGTGTCTCCAGTAAGTGTTCCTCAGACAGGATTCTACACAACTCTGAGCTTTCAGCTGCCTCTGAGGTGTAATGTGATATCTGGTTCCTCAGAACAAAGGAGAATACAGCCTTGATCTGAGGCCCTTGGTCTCATCACCTGCTTCATATCAGCTCAACCCAAAGAAAACAAGGGCCTGAACAGAGGACAGATGATCTTTCTCTGAGCTTCTCCTGTGTCTCTACCTACTCAGAAGTGTGGTCTGTGCATGGAGGCACAGTTGTCCTTAGTGGGCTCTCTGCCTCCTTGTACAGATGTTCTGAGAGCTTCAGGCAGACACCTGAGAGCACTCTCACCTCTGCCCTGCCTGTCAGCCCCTGTAGACTTTCTGTGGAGATGTCCCCTCTCTTGTCTAGCTAGACTTTAGCTCCCTTGTAGGTTCTTTCTTCCACCCTTCTCCACCCTCTTTCTTCCACCCATTCTATCCCTAACACTTGATAGGAGAGAAAAAAGGGATGGAGTGGAAAGGGGGAAACATTATTGTTACACAAGTTTCTGTGATTACAGATGGGGGCGTTGAGTTCTTTGGAGAAGTTTCATCTTCACTGTCCTGATACCAAATTTCTTTTTCTTCCCTCTGTTCACACAACTACTGAACAAACCACAAACACCAGCAAGCAATAGCAACCAGCAACAAAGGACATGCAACCCACCATGTCTCCTAAGGACCTAGCATTTATGTATTCTCTGAAAAGTCCCCAGAATTACAAAAGTCACAGGAACAGAGAAACTATCAGCTGCTGACAAAATAGTGCCCTGGCTTAGACATGAGGCAAGTCACTCATCTGCTGTGGACAATTTGAAGCAGCCCCATATCTCATATCTGAGATTAAAATTAAAAACAAATATATTTTAATGTTAATGTTTTTTTTTAAAGAAACCAAAACTATCTCTAAACCTGTTTTCCTAGGCAATGTGAGAGTAACAATCATGAACCACAGACTGGTGCTCCATTGTGTGTGAACCAAGGCTCTTCTCACCTTTGGGATGTTCCTTTCACTCTCAGGTCCTGGTAATACTGTGGACTCCTTCAGGAAGTGGATTAGTAGGAAAAAGAGCCCCACTTCACAGAAAATGGCGATGGTCATGGCCATTGCTATGTCCATGGAGCTGAGGCTCATCCATGAGTCACTAATGATATTCACCAGAGTGAGAAAGCTCTCCATCTTCTGAATGGCAGTGCAGCTCTCAGGCTTCTGAGTCCTGGAGAGCAGTGTGAGGTGTGTCAGGAGGGCTCAGGCCACATCACACAGGTGTGGCCCCCTCATCACAAAGGCCTCCTGGCAGGAGAGAGGATGCAACAGCCTGTCCTCAACATTCAGCCAAGGGTCTCCTCCTGTGTCCTTACTCTGCTCCCTCCTTCCAAATCCTGCTGCTGAATCAGGCACAAATAGACCTCTGTTCACGTTTTGTTCCTTATCCCTGAGCTGCAGTACTCCTCTGTGTAGGCATATATTTTGTTGAACCTACTTTCTAAGGGTTAAATTCCCCTCTAGCCCACCAACCACCAGAAGTGGGAAAGAAAGGTTATTAGGATATGGGGGAAGTGGACCTCTATATAAACTGTTGTACAGGACAATTATAATCTTTGTTGTTCTCATTCCAGTCCCCTAGCAAGCACCAAACATGAATGATCCCCTTCAAAACAGTCCAGTGGGCAGACACCATACATGAATCAGCAGGGGCAGTTCAATGCAGATGAATCTGTGAGTCTCACCCATGGAGCCTGAGTCCAAGGAGGCAGCAAAAAGCCTCCGGAATCTCACTAGAACTTCTTTGATGAGTTTCTCTCTAAGAAGACTCAACAGGTGAAGCTCAGCAATGCAGTATAAGGTGAACTAATACAAGCTTGTCCCCAGAATGAGCAGCAAGTTAGAGCAATCAAACCAAAGCTCAAGCTCCCACTGCCTGTGGGTCATATTAATGTTCCTTCTAAACATCATGTATTCTTTCACTTATTTGCTTTAGCAAAGCATTCTTTCACCTGTCTGCCCCAGGAAAACATCAGAATAACCTAACTTAGTTTCTAAAGAAACCAGAGATTGACGTTGTGTCTTTGTCTCTCAGAAGATATCTACTTGAGTCAATCAGGTTCTTAGTTCCTGACAAAGTGGGCTTCTCTGTGGAACTTGAGTTGTGTCTTCAGGACTGATGCTCTCAGGTTGTCTTCTGTCTGCAGATCCCTGTCTGTTCATTATGTGATCACAGCTGCTCTCAAGTCAGACATAAAACTTCTGTATCTTTCTTATTTATTTAGCTGTGTCATTATTCAATATAATTTAAAACAATGTACTTTTTGCTTTCAAGTATAGAATGGTAAGGAAAATGAAATTCATTTCTTAACCATAAGAATGCATGTGGCTAATTGTTGACTAAATCTTCTATGATAATTGAAATACTTGGTAGTGTTTTGCTTCATTTCTTTACATGTTCACTTTTTAAAATTTGCAAACTGAAATAGAATTTATTTAGGTATTTTAAAATACCTAATTGTCTTTCTATTGGGAGTAGTATCACAACCAGCATGGATGTGTAGATATCTCCTTGGCAGGAATTATACCTCATCTTTTCAGTCCACACTATATGATGGTACACCTGGGCCAATGGTAGTTCTATTTTTAGGAACCTCTGTACTGATTTCCACCATGCTGTTCCAGTTTACATGCCCAATAGCAGCTCCTGACAGGTTCCTTCTCTCATCTTTGCTAGAATTTCTCATTTGCATTGATCTCAGCCATTGTCATTAGGCAAAATGGCATCTCAGAGTTGCCTTAATCTGAATTTACCTGAAGGCACAGAATATCAAAGAATTCTCTGTTGAGAATTCTCTGTTATATACTCCACCTTATTATTTGATTATTTTGCTTGTTGCTGTCTGAGTTCCTGTATTCTTTATATATTCCAAACATTATTTTACCTGAAAAGCTAAGAATGTTGGAGAATTGGTAAAATAACTATCATCTTCTGTGTGTTACCTTTTGAAAACTGTTCTTTAGTCCATGTATTGATTAGTTGCTTTTTGAGATTTAACAATCACCATTCTTTGTACATTCTAAATGTTAAGACCCCACAGAGAATTTCACTGGTTGGATGATCTCTGATCCTCAAGGCCTGAGATGCAAGCATCTTTTATTGTACATGTTCTTTAAATTTAATGTAATTTCATTTTCAATTTATAAGCTCTTTTCTGTGCTATTTGAGTTATTTTTTCCCATTACATTTTATTCACTTTACATCCTGATTGTAGTTCCTTCTTTCAGTCATACGAAAATGACTTCCCCCATTACAGACTTTTCTTATCAGGGAGGGGAGACCCACCCACTTGGGTACCAACCAGCTTTGACAATCAACTGGAAGCAGTGCATGCTGTCCCACTGAGGCTCACCCAGGCAGTCCAGATGCAGAAAGGGAATCCAAAAACTGGCAGCAGTGTCAGAGACAGCTACGAACAAATTTTAGGGGACCTCCATGAACACTGAGCTGAACATCTGCTGCAAAGGTGTAGTGGGCCCACTTCCAACTTCTGCAAGCACTTTGGTTGGTGGTTCAATCCCTGTGAGCCCCCATGGGCCCCAGTTAGTTGACTATGTAGGTCGTCTGCTGTTCCCTCGACCTTCTGGATCCCTTGGTTCTCACCCCCAAACCTTCCACAAGACTCCCCAAGCCCTGCCTAGTGTTGGGCATTGGGTGGTTGCATCTGGTTCCATCTGCTGCTCCTCAACCCCTCTCTCACCCAGTTCTCTCCCTCCCTCCACCTCTGATGTCTATTGTAATGCTTCTTCTGAATGAAACTCAATCAATCTCTCTTGTTTGTTTGTTGTTGTTTCTGTTTTTATTTTTTTTTTCGAGACAGTGTTTCTCTGTATAGCTCTGGCTGTCCTGGAACTCACTCTGTAGACCAGGAGGCCTTGAACTCAGAAATCCGCCTGCCTCTGCCTCCCATGTGATGTTATTATAGTTGTACACCCCCACTGCCCGGCAATCATCCTCACTTGGGCCATCCATGTTCTTTAGTTTCTTTCTGACTGTGGATTAAGGAGTAGTTACTCTGTATTTTGTAGCTAACGTCCACTTTTTAGTGACTACCTACTGTGCATGTCTTACTGAGCCTGGGTACTTCACTCGGTGTGATGTTTTCTTGTTTCACCCGTTTGCCTGCAAATGTAATGGTGTCTTTGCATTTCTATTCATCAGTAGTCGTGTCATTCGTATTATTTTTTAATCATTTTCTACAGTCCAGTTGTTAATCCCTCTCTGACTGTTCCTCATCACATTCCTTCTTCCACGTCCCCCAGAACATGTCTCCACTACCTCCCTGCAACCCACCCCACCAGACCTCCGTATTCCCTGGGGTCTTAAGTCTCTTGAGGGTTAGGTGCATCTTCTTAACTGAGGCCATGCCATGCAGTCCTCTGAGAGATCCTCATTATCTGAGAGATCTTGGGTGTCCAATTTAGTTGAGACTGCTGGCCTTCCTGTAAAGTCACCCTCCTTTTCAGCTTTTTCAAGTTTTCCCGTAATTCAACCACAGGATTTCCTGGCTTATGTTATTTGGTTGGGAGTAACTGCATCTGACACTTTCAGCTTCTTGTTGGGCCTTTCGAAGGCATGTATGATGGTTCATGTCTGCAAGCACACCATAGCATCAATAATAGCGTCAGGCCTTGCAGCCTCCCCTTGAGCTGCATCCCAATTTGGGCTAGTCACTGGACCTTCTTTTCCTCAGTCTTTTTCCATTTTTGTTCCTTCAGTTCTTTTAGACAGAGACAATTTGGGACTGAGCTTTTGACTGTGAGATGGCAACTCCATCCCCCCACAAACCCTTTCAGCTCCTTCAGTCTTCACTCTAACTCCTCAATTGAGAACCCCATGATCAGTTCAATGGCTAGTTGTGAGCATCTGCCTCTGAATATGTCAGACTCTTGAAGACCTCTGAGGAGACATCCGTATCAGGCTCTTATCAGCATGCACTTCCTGACTTCCACATCAACATCTACCTTTGGTGACTGCACATGGGATGGATACTCAGGTGGAATGGTCTTCAGACGGCCCCTCCTTCAGTTTCTGCCCCTCACTTTGTCTCCATATTTGCTCCCTTGAGTATTTTGTTACTCCTTCTAAGAAGGACCGAATCACCCCCACTTGGTCTTCCTTCTTCATGAGCTTCATGCGGCCTGTGAGTTGAATCTTGGGCATTTCAAGATTCTGGGCTAATATCCAATAATCAGTGAGTGTATACCATGTGTGTTCTTTTGTGATTGCCTGACTTCACTCAGGATGATAATTTCTAGTTCCATCCATCTACCTAGGAAACTCTCGAATTCATTGTTTTTTTTTTTTTTTGTTAAAGATTTATTTATTTATTTTATTTATGATTACACTGTTGCTGTCTTCGGACACACCAGAATAGGGCATCCAATCTCATTACAGATGGTTGTGAGCCACCATGTGGTTGCTGGGATTTGAACTCAGGACCTCTGGAAGAGCAGTCAGTGCTCTTAACCTCTGAGCCATCTCTCCAGCCTGAATTCATTGTTTTTAATAGCTGAGTAATACTCCATTGTGTAAATGTACCACATTTTTTGAATCCATTCCTCAGTTGAAGGATATCTGGGTTCTTTCCAGCTCCTGGTTATTATAAACAAGGCTGCTATGAACATAGTTGAGCATATGTCCTTGTTATATGTTCGAGCATCTTCTGGGTATATGCCTAGGAGTGATATAGCTGGATCCTCAGGTAATGCTATGTCCAATTTTCTGAGGAACCACCAGACTGACTTCCAAAGTGGTTGCACCATCTTGCAGTCCCACCAACAATGGAGGAGTGTTCCTCTCTCTCCACACCCTCGCCAGCATCTACTATCACCTGAGTTTTTAATCTTAGCCTTTCTGACTGGTGTGAGATGGAATCTCAGGGTTGTTTTGATTTGCATTTCCCTGATAACTAAGGATCCTGAACATTTCTTTAGGTGCTTCTCGGCCATTTGAGTTTCCTCAGTTGAAAATTCTTTGTTAAGCTCTATACCCCATTTTTTAGTAGGGTTATTTGGTTGTCTGGAGTCTAGTTTCTTGAGTTCTTTGTATATGTTGGATATTAGACCTCTATCCGATGTAGGATTGTTAAAGATCTTTTCCCAATTTGTTGGTTGTCGTTTTGTCCTATTGACAGTGTCCTTTGCCTTACAGAAACTTTGCAATTTTATGAAGTCCCATTTGTCAATTCTTGTTCTTAGAGCATATGCCATTGGTGTTCTGTTCAGGAACTTTTCCCCTGTGCCCAAGTATTTGAGGCTCTTCCCCACCTTCTCTTCTATTAGTTTCAGTGTATCTGGTTTTATGTCAGGTCCTTTATCCACTTAGACTTGAGCTTTGTACAAGTAGATAAGAATGGATCAATTTTCATTCTTCTACATGTTGTCCTCCAGTTGAACCAGCACCATTTGTTGAAAATGCTGTCCTTTTTCCACTGGAAGTTTTAGCTCCTTTGTCAAAGATCAAGTGACCATAGGAGTGTGGGTTCATTTCTGGGTCTTCAATTCTATTCCATTGATCTTCATGCCTGTCTCTGTACCAA
>NW_021611598.1:0-17735 GCF_004785775.1 Grammomys surdaster | reverse complement strand
TTTTAGATACACTCCACAGAAGCTCAAAAATCATCCTCCCTGTTCTGTTGAAGGTTTATGCACCTTGATGACTACCATTCAAAGAGGATTAAAACATTCCATGTAAATTTGTTCTGTGAGTCCTTGATGAATACCTTTGGAGTACAAATATATATCTGGGCCAGAGGAGGAACTAATAATAGGAAAGTTTCTAATTTAGCTACTCAAGAGGTTTCAGGGCCCTGACTGCCCACCACCAAACTCAGCAATGCTGAGCCCTCTCAAGCAGGCATTTTAGGGCCATGGTATCAGACTGCAGTCTGGCTTCCAATGCTAAAATACTCACTGAATCCAGAGCATACCACTGAGTGCAAATGTTGTCAGTAAATGCACATCCCAGAATTCTGCAAAAGGACCTCATGGGGCATCACAGAATCATAGACACAAATACAATGCTAGGTCTTCTTTCCTCTGTCACTTGAGTCTGAGAGTGTGTGACCTCTGTCATGTGTCCCTGAGCCTTTGGCTTCTACATGACTTTGGCCTGAATGTTCTACTGGCTTTAGGAACACTGTTCCTCTTGGCATAATAAATACAATGGCTTGACTATCTTCTCTATATGGCTTAGCTTTATTCATATAAGGCAATTTCTTTTGACTCCTGATTTTTTTTCAAAATCATAAACTTTCATGTCTGTTAGCACCGTCCCCTAAGGAACTTTATATCATTGGGTTTTCATGGTTGGTCTGTTTGGTTCTTCTTAATTTACTGGGAATCATGAATGTTTTACCATGTGTTCAACAGATGATGGAAGATCTACACTCTGAAGACAAAATGAATGCGAAAATGGCCAGTTTCTTCTTGAAGAGATTCCACTCTAAACTTGTAAGAGTCTAGGGAGTCATGGGAATTGATTGGGAGACAAAGGTCAGTGACTTGCTTTAATCACAGAGAAATTCAATGGGTGCAAACAATCATGATGACCGGGATACCCCTCCCACTTTTCTACTCCATCTTCTTCACATCCCAATGTAACAAACTTACATTCCTTGTTCACCAATTAAAACTCCCCATGGGTCCAGGAAAAGTTGCCATGAGAATTATTTGGAAATCTTTATACCTGAAAAAATGGAGTGCATGACAAACAAAGATCATCAGGTTTATACATTGGAGGTTTTAAGGCCAAAGATGTATATCAGATAGGTAGGCACTCTAACATTTACAAGTTGTAGGTTCCCTGCTTCTCTGATGCATGAGATTGTTATCAGTAGATTGCTGAACAGATATTCTGGACTCTATATATCTAAAACAAAATATTTGCTGACTAGCAAATCTAATGAATCTTTTTTTTTTATTTCATTCCCTAGATATAGCGTATTCTATATGCTAGGGTACAAAAGGTATCGTTCCCCTATAGAACAGGGGAAGATACTGAATATGTACTTCTACTAGAGACAACTTCCCATATGATTCACTAGACAACAGTTTCTATGCTATCAGGTGGTACGAGGCAAAGGGGTCTTTCCCAACACAGGAAGTGAAAGAACATAATTATCAGACACCTGACCTCCAAACATAATGACATACTGCAGGTAGATGTAGAAAATCTTCTCTGTTGTAGCAAGCTGGTTTGGTACAAAGCCCTATTGGTCCATGAGTCATGACCTCATCTTAACTGCAGCAGCCTCATTGATTCCAGGTGAGAGTGGTCATTTTCTGATCCATTTTAGAACATCGCTGAGAGTATGATTCCAGCAATCTTTGAGAAGTACTTAAAGGGAACAGATGACCCTGCCAAAAAGAGAGACCTTCTTCTGGACATGTTGGGAGATATATTTTTGTGTATCCCATCTGTGATTATGTCCCATAGCCTCATAGGTGAGTATTGTGTGTTAAATTGGAGGACATGAAGTCAATAACACGTCTCTGATTTACCCACTTCTCAGTAGAGGTGTGTGTGTGTGTGTGTGCCTGTGCTAGTTTGTGTGAGTGTGCGAGTTTGCGTGCCTGTGCATGTGTGTGTGTGTGTGTGTGTCTGTGTGTGTCTGTGTGTGTGTTTATATACATGGATATACATACATAGACCATGAGGTTAGGGATTTAGCTCAGTTGATAGAGTGTCTGACTGGAATGTAGGATACCCTGCATTCAATCCTGAATAACCTTATAAGTCAGAAATAGCAGGACAAGTTTGTAATTTCAGGACTTAGGAGCTGAGAAGAGAAGACTAGATCTTCTTTAGCTACATAGGGTGTTCAATTCCAGACTGTTTTACGTGAAGTATTTTCTTCCAAAAGCCAACAAACAAAAAGAATAAAAATCCAAGGTCAGGAAGAGAATTAAGGGTCAAAAAAGCCTCTTTCAGATGAGAAAGTCCAGAAAAAGAGTGTAGAAAGAAGTACGGCCAGAGGAAATGTAGAGACCTTCAATTTCCTTGGCATGCCTTTATCCATCTTGGTGTGCACTGGTTACAGAAGGTGAAAACTGGTCTTGGATCTGTCACCGGATTGTCCATCACTGACTCAGGCCTGCATAGACAGAGTGGAGGCTACACATAGTTCTTCCTAAATTAGGCAAGATTCTCTTGTGCCTGTGCATGATATATTTCAGCAAATGGGCTGTGAGCACTCAGAAAGAATGTACATTTTGTTGCACACACATAGAACCTGCTTAAAGTTGATGACAATATAATTTGATTTCTTATAACAATTGTACAATTTTACCTATTTTGCATTTAAAAATATTTTTATTTTATGTGTATGAATATATTTGCCTCTATATGTCCGTGCACTTTAAGATGTGTCTGCTGCTGACAAAGGCCAGAAGATTTCATCAGATCCTGGAACTTCAGTTAAGAGATTATTGTATCTTGCTGTGTGTGTGCTGAGAACTGAACTCGAGGCCTATGGAAGAGCATTTAGTTCTTTTAATCACAGTGTCATCTCTCCAGCACAGCATTTTATTTAAATGTTTTTTTTCTATGTGTGTGTGAGTGTGTGTCACAAATTTATATAATTTTGAATGAGAATTTTAACACTAATTTTTAGCAGGATTTTGTACAGAACCCATGTGCTACTGAAGGAAATAATCCCCTACAAATGAAGATTACCATCTCACAGCGATCTGAACATGGGTTCACAACTTTACTCCACTGACCTCCATGTTATTCATCAGTACACTTATCTTTCAGTTTAAAGAAACCTAGCAAGTGCTCACAGGCAGCAGCAAGGACAACGAGCTCCACAAGATTTTCTCTGGGGGATTTGATATTCCTCCCTCATTTCTGAAAGACATCTTAGCACTGGGGATGCTTAAAACCAGGATGAGTGTGAGCAGGCGCAGATCTTCTCAGAAGGACAGGACACCATGGATCATCACTGAACACATCCAAGTGCTCACTGCCTGCATTGCATCCACTCATTCTGCATTCCATAAACACCTGGCTCAGATCCCAGGTCTACCTCAACCAGCTGTGCAAAACGAACAGTCACCAGGCTTTCCAAAAGCTGATTCTGTCCTGTACTAGTAACCAACTATCTTCTTCAGGGATAGAGACCTCAGTGCCACTCAGGACTGTGTTTGCTAACATGTACTGTACATAAATCCATGTCTCCTCAGATGCTGGAGTGCCCACCTACATGTATGAGTTTCAGTATCGCCCTAGCTTCGTGTCTGACAAGAGACCCCAGACTATTCAGGGAGACCATGGAGATGAAATCTTCTCTGTATTTGGGACTCCATTTTTAAAAGGTATTGGTTCTTGCCCAGGTGTCCTCTAGGAGTCAGGAGGACTGGGTTCTCCAGTCTTGGTTTGGGGGTCTTCAGCAAGTTTCTCCTTTTCTCCTAATGCTAGTTTCCTGGCATTCTATAGCAGAACTGAGCTCCATTAGGTAGTCCCCAAACATTCTCCTGTTCTATCACACATAAAGGTAAGTCATGTGGACCCAACCATAATCATTCTAAGAATCATTACCTGAGGTATCAATAAGAGAGGTGGTGGATCATGCACAGGGCACTGATCTAGATCTAGATTAGCACAATTTAATTTCCCACATAACCTTGAAATGTTACATGACCTATCTATTTATCTATCTAAATATATGCCTTATATGTGGTGTATATTTTCTTTTTTTATTGGATGTAGACTTTTTTCCTCCCATACTATATCCTGATTTCAGTTTCCCCTCTGTCAATCCTCCCGGTTCCTTCACACCTCTTCTGGCATGTGGCTTCACCACCTTTCGGTCTCTGATTAGAAAACCAATAGGCCTCTAAGGAATAATAATAAAATAAATATAATAAAAAACTATCACACTGGAAAAGGACAAAACAAGCAGAAGGAAAAGAGCCCAAGAGAATGCACAAGAAACAGAGGTCTTCTCATTCCCACACTCAAGAATCCCATTAAAGCAGTGACCTGAAAACCATACTATATATGCAAAGAATCTATAGGATGAAAGAAAAAAGAAAAATACATATCAATAAAATAAAGTTAAAATAAACGTAAAATGTTGTTTTTTAAATGAAGGTGGAGCCCTAAAATGTCATTAGAAGACAAGGAACCACCAGAGATGTCATTGAGTTTGTTTTATATTGGCCATCTCCTGCATGCTGCCTAACCTTAAAAGAACTTTGTCTCCTCTGTTAGACTCCCTTGGAGGAAATTAAATTTTCATTTGCAAATGGTTATCAATTAAATATGGCTACTGGATTAGGGATGGGGGCATGTGTCTGCTTTTTCAGCTCTAGGCCACCATTTGGTGGAGACATGTGAAGGCTCTGTGCATGCTGCCTCAGTCTCTGAGAGTTCACATGTGTGTCCATTTTGTTGATTAGAGGGTCTTCTTTCCTTAGTGCCCTCCATGCCTTATAACTCTTATATTCTTTCCATCTCCTCCTCAGAAGTGTTCCCTGAATCCTAAGGTGAGGGATTTATTGGAGCCTACCCATTTAATATTCCAGAACATTCTCTGCTTAATGTCTGGGTGTGGGTCCCTGTACATGTTCCAATCTTCAGCTGGAGGAAGCTTCTTTGATGGTGGCTGTGCAAGAAACTGGTCTAAGAGTATGACAGACCATCATTAGGAAGGTTTCTATTACTATATTTTAAATTTTATTTATTTATCAACATTCTTTTAGCACAGTAGTATTTGCCTTTGCCCAGGGCCTTGGGCTATCTAGTCTCAGGTTCTTCTTCATTCAATCAGTGACAGGTATGGGTTCTATCATCTTATGGAGTGGACCTTACATCAAATCAGATATTGGTTGCTTGCTCCCACAAGCTTTGTACCATTTGGCAGACATGACATCATTGTTGATCAAAGGGTTTGTAACTCACTTGGGGTTTGTGTTGCTCTTTTGGTAACATCAGAACACCTTCCTGTACCAAAGACACTAGAGTGGTTGGGTTAAGGCACTCAGTAGGCACTACCTTGACAACTCCATGGTCAATGAGTTGTATGGCTATTGTCTTCAGCAATGGGGCATCCCATTAACCTGTGGAGAGCAACCTAGAGTCTGGACAAGAGACTGGGTTGTTTTGAGTTTCCCATGAGACCTCTTTGGACAACATCTCAAGTAGATGTATCCCAATCCTGGTACTGGAAGCTTCTTTTAGTGACAAGAGATCCCCAGTTGGGATTTTTACTTGTCCTTACTTGTCTTCAATTTTATTTAGATTGGCTTCATATATGCACACATTTAAGGGAGCTTCTACTGTACTAGGTTTCCATACTACATTTCAAATGGTCCTTAATTTAACTGTCTCTCACGACATTAACTTCTTCACCTCCTCTAACCCCACTCTCTTCACTTGATCATTTTATTCCCACCCTTCTCCTTACCCTCATCTCTGCATAACTGTCTATTCTACTTCCATTTCCCAGAAAGAGTGGCTGGCATCTTCACAGGAGATCTATGATATAGTTCATAACATGATATTTAAGTTTTTGTGTATTGCATACATGTATGGTGTGTACATGTGTCTATGTGTGTGTATGTAAGTGCATGTGTGAGTGTCTGTGTTTATGTATATGTGTGTATATTTATATATGTGTAGGTGTATGAATGTGTGTGTGTGATTGTGTGCGCACCCATGCTCATGGAGTTCAGAGAACAATTTGTAGGAGTAGTTTTTTTCCGTCTACTACAAATCCCAGTAGTACAGCTCAGATACTCACATTTTAATTATGGCAAATGCCTTGACACACTGAGCCATCACTCCTGCCCAATAATATGTTATTTAAAAAAATCTTTTCACAGATGTATTTAGTGTCTTAACCCTTATGATTTGCATAAGCTTATGACCCCAGCTCATGGCTCCTTATGGGAATTTGCTAGCTGGAATACTTCTTAGTTGTTTGTAGTTCTCATATCTTTTATTGTCTACTAATAATAATAATGTGTGTCAATGACTCAAAAGCAAATCTCCAAAATGAAGTGCATTTGGAATATGACATTTTTGACCCCAAGGAAGGAAGGGAAGGCCGATGAACATGGACAACAAAGGAGACTCATGGTGCATGCTCACATTCCCACTGCTGGGTCATAGATCAGTCACTCATTTGATCCCCAAATATGCACAATGATTAGCCAGGGTCTTCTCACTTTTGACAGAGTGGTTAAAGTGTGAACATCTCTTTGTAACTTTCTGACAACCTCTTAGATGAAGCTACATCTGGTTCACACTTCCAGCAGCAATACATTTTTTATCCCTTCCCCACAGAGGGTGCTTAAGAAGAGGAGACCAACCTCAGCAAGATGGTGATGAAATTCTGGGCCAACTTTGCTCAAAATGGGTGAGGCTTGTGGCAAATATGAAAACGATGGATTGGGTGTGGCTGGGCATATCTTTAGGAAAGATGACTTCTGAAGTCTGAGTTATAGAAGCACTGACCATTCTCTCTAACATTATTGTCCAAGAGTTTTTAGAATCTAATGAGATGATTCAAAAGATGTAAGCTCTATACAGAGGTGGTCAGGCTCTCTGCTGAGATAAACCATGCATGCATTCAGACCTCACAGAGAAGGAGGGCCACAGAGCAGTCATGAGGACTTCCATTTGATTCTGTTCCCAGGAACCCTAATGGGGGGGGGACTGCCACACTGGCCAGAGTATGATCAGATGGAAGGTTATCTGCAGATTGGTGCCACCACCCAGCAAGCCCAGAGACTGAAAGGGGAGGAAGTGGCTTTCTGGAATGAGCTCCTAGTTAACAAGCCACCTCAGACCGAATATCCTGAACACACAGAACACACTGAACATAAATGAATGGGAGGTCCTGCCAACCTCTGGAAGGAGTCTGACTCTACTTTGTGGCCTCTGATTCCTGGTGGTTTTTAAGCCTCACCTGTTTCCTTCCCCTCTGGCTCAATATCTGGGGAAGGTGATTAGAAGGCCTGGGCACTTCCTGTCTTGGTGCCAGGGTAAGATCCAAGCCTCACAATCTTACCCTGGTCCCACCACTAACTACAAAACTCCTAAGCCAGTAGCATTTCTTCTCTGGTTGAAAGCTCTGTCATGTCCCCTACACTGTGCCTAAGACCTCCCCTCTGCTTGGTAGAAGACTCTGCAGTTTATTTGGGTGAGGGGAGGTGTGATTAGTATACACTCCAAGTGGAGACACACACATACACTGGAAAAGACAGATATGCAGAAAGCAGGAGAGAAGTATACTAAACAGATACTGGAAGAACATGTGTGGACTACATGACTATCATGTTAACAGACTGGAAGAAATGACATTATAGAATAAAATAGGGTCCATTCTCCAATAAGACTTGACAGTCTTCAGTGTGTGTACACATAATCATTGTCACACAGGTTTTGCATGGTATCTTTGCTACCTCCCTCATTAACACACACACACACACAAACACACAAAGCCCCAAGAAAAATTTAAGTGCTGTTGTGGTTTTGGGAAGTACACAGGATGTCAAGGAGGGGAGCAAACAGATAGGCCATAGGTCAGCCATTGGCCATGTGGAACAGAGGGGTTCTAGGGGAAGAATGAGGCAGCCCATGGGACCAATGGGAGGTGGTATAACATGGCCAGAGTTCCTCAGAGCAGAAGAATGTGAGTTATGTGTGTACCTTCTCTCGTCTACACATGATTGAGGGCAGCTTTCTGGCCCTAGGAAGAATGCCAAGACACATGAGGGATAGCCAGGAAGCCCATGTATACAGACATAGTGTGCCTGCTGTTTACAGCCCTAGGAATCCCGGGTGTGGTTCTCTTTTTCACATGTGTCTTACTAGGTGCCTAGGTAAAAATTACACTTGCCATCCAACTTTCTGTTTCCTTGCTGATTTTAAAATTAGTTTCTTATTAGCTAAAAGATGAAGCATTCTTGGGAGAGTTTCCCAAATTTTCAATAGCCCTGGCTGAGTCCATTCCAGCTAACTGGAATCTTCATGAATGAGACCTGGACAGCTATTTACTTGGCCATTCTGTTCTAAACCTCTTATTGAAGATCACTGTATGAACAAAGTAGTGTACATATTGATTAAATTTCTACAAAGTTCTCGAAATCACTGCTTTTATGTTCTTGGCATTGAAGATGCACTTTAACGAACAACTTTTAAAATGATACCTTCATCTTCAATGTGATTTAATGTGTCTCTACATTTTCAGAAGGTGGGGTGAGTCCAACGTCAGGGTTTTTCAGTCACTCCTAAATTTTGCAAGCACATGTAGGCTCAGACCTTCCTCAGTTCATCAAAAAACAACTTGCTCTATTTTCTACTGCAGTAGAATTTTATTTAATTTTTTTCTTAGAAAGCCCCTCTACCCATGACCAGTTAGTCTTGTTCCCTTGTTCCATAACTTTTACCAGAACCAACACCAGAGTCTTATTGGCCTGAGTATTTCTCAGTGTCCAGCATAAGGCAACACTGAGACAAAAAAACCCATGTTTTCCTTCAAAGCACCAGAGAGGCTGCTCCTGTTACCTGAGATGGTGCAGATCCAGACAAGATTAGAAGCCTTAACACAAAGACACATTAGAAACAAAACCTCAGTGTGGTGATGCATGTTTGTAATCTCAGCACCTAGGAAGTAGAGATGGGAGAATCAGAAGTTCAAGGCCAGCCATGCATGAAACCCTGCTTCAAAACAAAAATTAGAAACAAATATCATCAAACAGGTTGGCTGTTTTCTCTGGAACATGTGGAAGTAGGGAAAGGTAAGAAGAGGCATGTTTTATAAGCATCAGAGACTGAAGACCTACAAGTTCCTAATTTCAAATCTGCATTTTATTTTACTATGGAGGAAAAAGTACATTTTGGCAAATTCTGATAAATGACAAATACTGTGGAGAGATGGAATTGATTTATCATAGTAACATTTGTCCCAAAGTATAGATCAGAGACTGAAGCAAAAGCCATTCATAGACTGCCCTACCTGGGGATCCATCCCATATACAGACACGTAATACAGACACTATTGCTATTGCAGATGCCAAGAAGTGCTTGCTGACAGGAGTCTGAGATAGTTGTTCCTGGAGAGGCCCTGCCAGAACCTGACAAAGACAGAGAAGAATGCTCTCAGCCAACCTTTGGACTGAGCAAGGTGACCCTAATGAAGGAGTTAGAGAAAGGACTGAAGGGGCTGAAGGGATTTGCAACCTCATAGGGAGAATAACAATATCAACCAACCAGACCCTGCAGAGCTCCCAGAGACTAAACCACCAACCAAAGAGAAGACATGGGAAGACTCATGGCTCCAACATAGATGCAGCAGAGGATGGCAATCTTGGCATCAATAGGAGGAGAGGCCCTTGGTTCTGTGAAGGCTTGATGCCCCAGTGTAGGGGAGTGCCTGGGTAGTAATGAAGGTATGGGATAAAGGACTTGGACACCCAAAATGTGCAAAGCAGAGCTTCAGTTACCCACTCCTCCCAAGTAGGTGCCACGTCCTGATGCCTCCACTAGCCCTAACAGAAGAATTAGCTGAGCATCAGTTTCAACACAGGAGGATTTGGAGGAGAGCTAACACTTAAATAACATAGGACATTTTAAACATGAGCAGGCAGACCTAGGAGGTAAAGAGCTGGCACAGGTGGAAGAGTTATGAAAGGTAGCTTCTTGGAAGAGATCCTCCAAGGCTTCCTTAAAAAATCTGAGCAGCATAGGGACAGCGTGTTTGCTTTGGTGAATTTCTCTCCTTTAATTATGTTCATAGGAGCCCTAATGGGGGAGGGCTGCCCCATTGGCCAGAATATGACCAGAAGGAAGTCTACCTGAAGATTGGTGCCTCAACTCAGGCTGACCAGAGGCTGAAGGGCAAAGAAGTGGCTTTTTTGGCTGAGCTCAGCTCCAAGGAGTCAGCAGAGAGGCCATCCCATAGGGAATATGTTGAACTCTGATCAGGAGGATCAGCTCTGTTTGAGAACCTGGAGCCCAAGAAGTATTATTCTACAGAAGATTTTGTAGAGAAATAAGACTTCTTATCTTTGAGGCTATGACCTTGTATGGTATTTTATACAAATGTATTAAAGAGGAAATATTTATCCTCTTCATATCTTCTTTTTTTAATGTAAAAATAAAACATTGTTTTGAAAATCAGAATTGGATCAATGTCCAGGTTTTAGTTGTTTTTTTCATTTTTTGATTTATTTATTTATTTATTTATTTGCTTGTTTCTTTATTTTGTGTATGTTTGTGTGTGTGCAGAGAAGTTTGAGAAAATGCCTCCCTCAGACTGCCTGTATGCAAATTTGTAGTGCATTTTCTTGATTAATGCTTGACTACGGACAGCCCAGCCCTCTATGGGTGGTACTACCTTCGGGCTTGATATCCTGGGTTGTATAAGAAAGCAATCTAGTCAATCTATGCTGAGCAAGCCAGGAATCAGCATTCTGACATGGTTTCTCTGATTCAGTTCCTCCTTCCAGGTTCCTACCATGAGTTCTTTCAATGGCTTCCATTAGTGAACTATGACTTAGGATATATAAGCTAAATAAACCTTTTCCTCTTTAAATTAGTTTTGGTCATGGTCTTTATTGAAACAATAGAAATCTAACTAGTGCAATGTCATTGGCTCAAAATTAATCTATGTTCCTCAGAGAGGGACGTATGAAGAGAGAGGAACCATAAACAAACAAACAAACAAACTCTCTTTTTAGGAAACCACAGCAGGGCAGACTGTATGGCCTGGAAACAACTTAGACCTTCTAGAAGGCAAGGGAAGGCTACGATGATATCATTTGTAATGCTTTCATTGATAACAAATCAGATTAAATATTAGTGGTTAATCTTTAATCATGATATGGTTCTAAAACGACAAGTAAAGGATGCTTCAACTGACTCTTTTAGCTGAGTATCTACAGCCCAGAATCTTGGTAGGATGGTGTTAGGAGGACTCCAGAAGAAGGAGCATCACCTCGGTACACCTTTTCGACCTGCCACTACCAGCAAGTCCAACACTGCCAAGACTATTGCCCAAGCTGACCCCTCTGTGGCCATGCCAAATGGACCAACAAGGACTTTCTCTTTAACAGGTGAGTTGACAACACAATTGTCTGGTAAGAAGAAGAAAAGATTGCATCCAAGGAGTCATCCAAGGCCATCTGGGATGATCCAGTGTCCACATGGAAATGAAAATCCTCCCAGCAGTTGACTCCCCACATATAGGCATGTGCATGGTAACCCAAGGCAACACCACGGCCTTTGAGCATTGCCAGCTTCTGAAGGACAAGATCTTCAGATCTCTTCTTATGATTGGACTAGGCCCAGATATAGGTGCAATTTCCAAATAAGAGGTCAACAACCATTTCAAATTTGCAGTGTTCAACAAACAGTGATTCATGAACTTTGAGGTGCAAAAGGGAATGTTCAATAAATGCCCACAAACCCCCATTTGTAAACATAAAATTCTAGGAAAGAATTCTTGTTATTCCTTCTCACTCTTTGACTACTGTCCAATTGTCATCTAGGTACAACTACCATCCTGCTGTTCATACAGATTTGTAGATTCTTTTACAAAAATTTGATTTGAAGGGCAGAAGTTCTTATAAGAAAAAAAAATCACCTTGTGAAATTTGCCATGCTGTCTCCACATGGTTCTGTATTAATGATTATGATGAAGAACAATAAAATTATTGCAGGTACATATATCCTCTGGTAGTTGCCTGCAAGAATGGTTGGAGGATGCTATCTTTGGAGGATTTGGGGAGTGGAGCTGGGTGGAGACTAAACCACCTAACCCAATTCTAATCAGGAAATCCAAGTCAGTGCTTTAATCCCCAGACAAGGCATATCACCGGACCCTCAAGTATAGACTCAGTCATATCATGTACAACTCTATGGAAGCAGAAACTCAAGAGAAAGTCCAAAGTGATGCTTTTTCCAGAGGCAATCTCAGCAAAGTAATCTTTCAGGTTAAAAAGAAGTTTTTGGATCTCTTTAGCCTAGTTAAAAGGGATGTCCAGAAGGTCTCTGGGCAGCTAGCAATGGCCAATTTTATTCCCAACAAGGCTTCACAGGACTAAGCACTGAGGAATAACAAAGTCAATGACATCATATTGATCAACCTGGTTCCCCTTCATCTGGTTGTGGTTTTCAACAATAAGCAACTATAACTCCAGCAAATTTAGAGTCTCTTACAATGTCTCTTACACCAGGAGGATGTGTTCACATAAATCACAATGTCCACAGGAGTGATCCTTAGGCTAGGGTCTGTGCCCTGGTTAGTACAATATGTTCTGCCTGTTGGTAGTCCTGGGTGAGAGGGGCCTTGACTCTACAGTCACATTCTAGCTGGCAATAGGGTACGTCATGTGTGACTTCTTGCACTGTGGTTGAGCTCTGTACAAACCATGTTAGGGCCAGGCCCGGCTAGGCCAGTGGGAGTCAGAAAGGTAAGGAAAGTGATCTAATAGCTCACCGATCATGAGAATGAGCAGTCTGTGGCTTTGGAGAATCACAAAGGAGAACAAGTGTAATTGAGTTGGGATAGCATCAGTGTGGGAAGGCAGAGGGAGTTTGTAGTTGAAGGGTGTGAATATCATGAGGGTGAGTGGGATAGAGCACAGAGATTGCCTGGTGAGTTAAAAGATGTTGTTAAGATGAGACATATGGAGGTGTAAAAGGAAGGAGGCAACAGTTTAAGTTTCTTGGGTCAGGAGTACTGTTGCCATTAAATTCCTAAACAAGGTCATCCTAGGTTACATTCATCTAACTGTTTGGAAAGATAAGCAATTACATGCATATCAGATCCATAACACTGCCCCCAGTATCCCAGTGTGGAACCTCAGTGAGTACCAAGACTAAGGTGGGGTGGGTTAGATGGATCAGGCAAAGCTAGGGTGGAGAAAGAGCTAAAGGTGTTTTGAGAAGGAAAACCTTCTGGTAGGAGCTGTGCATTTGAGAGGCTCATGAAGTCCCTGAAGGCAATTGCTGGAATGGTCTGGTGAGGAACATAAAGGTAGGAATCCAAAGCTGGAAGAATCTACCCTAGAAAGGAGTAAATTAATCTTGGAGAGGAAGTTATTGTCCTCTGACTGACTCAAGTTCTTATATGGAGCCCCTAACTTCTCTGTTTCCCGTCTTATCCTGGTGTGGAAAAACTGATGAGAAAACCTAGGGACTTGCTCTTCTTACTCAAGCTTCAGAAAGCTCCCAACCTAATAAAAGTCCACTGGAAAATGTGTTGAAGTAATTATATAAAAACAGCAACACCCAAGCTGCCATCTTCCTGACTAGCCTAGGCCTGAGAATATGTCACCCCCATTCTGCTCAGGCCACCAGCTCAGGACACCGGCTTAGGCAGCCTGAAACTCCAACCCTGCCACCCTCAAGACACCAGCATGGGAGAGAGCTCTGCCAATCTTTCACACTGTCTCCACAAGGCTGGGCTGAGCCCAGACAGTCCCACCATCCATACAGTACCCGATAGAAATGAGACTCTAATGCTTAAATTATCCAAAGGCTTCATAGGTTTGGTAACACTCAATAACAAGATGCCCACACAATTAGAGGTGTAAACCAATACTCAACCTAGGTATATCAACTACCTTTGTCTGCTAGACACACACACACACACACATGTCCACTGCCATGTTCCCCTCTCTCTGCTCCTCTCTCCTCTAGCTCCTTCTCTCCCTCCTCTTCCTCTCCTTACTCCTCCCACCTTAGCTTTTCACAACTTGGAGGAAAATATGCTGCTACAAAAAATGTCCTTTCCTTCTCTTAAACCTCATTAGGACTGCCTTCATCATGATCATGAGGTTTAGGTCTGTTGAGTTTTTGAGAAATTTCAACTTTCCTTATCAACTTTGTTAATGACTCATTATCATCCAAAGGTGTGTTGGTCAATATCCACAAGTTTATGTTTTGGGTATTATATTATCTATTATAGAGGAAGTCTCATGAGCTGCTGAGAAGAATGTGGATTCTGCAGTGTTTGGATGGGATCTCTGAAGAAGTATATTATGTCCAATTGACTTATATTAATGTGATTTATCTCAAATGGTTCTCTGTTTTTTGGTCAGGATAATCTATATATTGATGACAGTGGAGTGCCAATGTTAACCACTATAATTCCCTAGAGTTTAATCTGTTTATTAACTTTTTCTTTAATTTTGAAACTTGTAATGCTGATGATTTTGGTGCATCAATATTTAGAATTGTTACATCTTCGTAATGCATTTTTCCCTTAATCTTTATAAAGTAACCTTTTCTGTGACTTCTGATAAATATCAATTTGTCAGAACAAAGAGAATTTCTCCCTTTTTGTTTCCACCTCCTTGAAAACCTTCTCCATCCTTTGATCCTAGGTTGTCTTTGTCTTCAATGACAACACACTCTTCTTGGAGCCAACATAGAGGTGAAGTCAATTTCTTTTTCCTCTAATCACCTAGTCTGTGTCTTTTGGTTAGGGAATTAAATTCTTGTCCATTTGTTGATTTGTAGTGTTTGGTATCCCTCCTCTTTATTTGGTTAACTGGTGTAATTTGTTCTTTCCTGAGGTCTCTTGGATGTATTCATCTTCCTCTCCAGTATGTAGACGTTCTTTAGGTATCTTAATCAATGTCTTCACATTCTAATTCAGTTTCCTTGTTATCTATTCCTGATAGTCTATGTTCTACTTGACCCACTGTATTAGAAAGATGATATACTTGACTTGGGGTAATATTACTTTTAACATTTTAATTTGATATTTTTAATTATTTCTCATGAAACTTCTTTCATATACCACACTGAATCATCCAAATGATTTGTGTCCTCTTTTAAGATTTTAATTATTTAGTTTTAATTAATTTATTTAGCTTTTATAATTCCATATATAACTTCTTTTATCAAAGTACTCCCAGTATTCTTTCTTGCCTTCTCCATGTCCAACCATTTTTAAAATTAAAACATAATTAAATCATTTCCCCCTTTCCTTTTCTGCCTCCAACACTTCTCATGTACCTCCTTGCTTTCTCTGATTTGATTTAATTGTCGAAAATATATACATACACAGGTATACCACACACACATTCCTAAATATATAAAAAATATATAATATGTTTAGTGATACACACACACACACACACACACACACACACACAAACACACACGATATAAGAACTGACCACTAGGTGTTAAATAACCAGAAGGGGATCCTTTCTGATAAAGACTGTTTTTCTTACTCTTGGCATTGCTTTGTTGCCTGTATCTTTTTTTGTTGTTTGTTTGTCTTGGGTTAAGTCCCCATGAGATTTCAATTCATTTAGGTGTTTACCTGTAACTGCCTTACTTTTGCCAAAATTTCCTATACTATCCATTTGAATCCTTGGAAATTTCATCTAACGCATTTGTATTGAACTTTTTTGCTATAGGCTTGGTATTTCTTAGAGATTTTTAAGCCAAGACTTACCCACCTGGGTATTTCATGGACTGGATATGAGTATTGACTATATTGTTTTGGCTGAAGTCTTTGTAGCACTCACAGAAGACTAGGCTGCAGTAGTTTGAGCTGCAGTTCCTCCTTGAGGGATAAAGGGTGTGATGAGTAGCTACATCCTTGATCCAGGGCAACAAATTCAATACACAAATACCACTCTGAGAGGAGAATACTAACTGAGGAAGCCACACAAACATCTGGAAGGGCTGACCATGCAAATGTCATAATAGCCACTTCAGAACATTCATCTTTGGGGCTTAGTAGCTGTTGGAGGGTAGAGGAACAAGGATATCATGGTATGGACTGAGCTATTATTTGATAAGTTTGAGGATAGAATGGATACAGGTTGTGGAAAAATAGATATTATATCAACTGAAGGAAAATATAGATGCGGGAATGTAGATAGAAAATGAAGCTAGAATGTTCTGAGTATCCTCAGGGCTTAAAGACAATTAAAGCTATACAAAGTTATAGTTAAGAGACAAAAAAGAAAGAGGAATGAGAAAGCATAAGAGAGAGGTGAGGAAGGGAAAAGATAGAACAGTAGAAAGTCAGCAATAGGATGGGTGTAAAAACCAGAATGATCAGTCTTACGATCTAACCAGAAACATAAAACTAAACAAAAGCAGTAAGAAATATTAATGAAAGAATAAAGATTGAAAAATATAATAACCAAACAAAAAGATTCCTGCTGTGGTGTCATGGGACTTTATTCCCACCCAGCACTGAGGAGCTAGAGATAGGCAAAGTTAAAGGCAGCTTTACATATAATTGATGCATATAGTGAGTCCCAGGTATACCAAGGACACCTAGTAGACCCTGTCTCAGAAAACAAAGAAACAAACAACAGAAAAAAGAAAGGAAAAAGAAAAGGCAAAAAAAAAAAACCAAACAAAATAAAAGAAAACAAACCCCAAAATGATATAATAGTAAAATTGATTTAAAAATATACATTAGACATTAGCTGATTTGTTGGGAGAGCTTTTGGATTCTCTCTCTCTCTCTCTGGGATGTGTCCTATAGCAAGGCTGGGTCAGTGTTGTGTAGCAGGCACAATTTGCAGCTACAGTCCAAACCCACCAGACTTTGTGAGTTCACAAATTCCTAGTGGAATTTAGACAAAATGCCTTTTGCATTGCATTTCTTAGCTGTAGTAAGTTCAGCAGTTTACTGGACAGTTTTGCAGCGCATACCAAGAAAGTGATGGGTGACTCCTCAGAATGCAGAGATCAGTTTCAGTTTCCTAGTGCTATTTGAGGATGTTTAGGAGATGTAGCCATGTTAGAGGAAGTATGACAATAGGGGTAGGCTTTGAGAGCTTAAAGACTCATCATTTCTAGTTCACTCTCTGTTGTGAGCTTGCATTTAAGTATTATGAGCTCTTGGCTTTCTGTTCCAACCATCCTGCTTGCCATGTGTTGCCATGGTTCTGCTCTGCCATCATGAACTGCTCTCCCTCTGGACACTCTCTCTTCCTAAGATTGCCTTTGCTCTTTGTGTTTCATCACAGCAACCAGAAGTTACTAATACAAACATTCTGTCTAAACACACCTGCTCTACAGCAGTGAGATCATTAAAAGAGAAGGTGTACACTGGCAAGTCAGGCCACCTGGCAGGAATAGTCTGCATCAGAAAAGACATTGACGAAAATGTGAGATTAGAAAACTTCCAATCTGGGAGCCTGTCTTCCAGGAAATGGCATTCCATGGAAGCTGGGAAGTGTGCAATGTTCCCAGCTGGGCAACACTGGCAATGTGAGGTGACCTTAGTTTTCCAGGTTGTGGTGGGAATCCTAACTCAAGGCTTCATCCTGACTGCATGTATCTGCTTACTGGTGCTTTCCTTGTGAAGTGTGAAGTTCAGGGTACA
>NW_021611597.1:0-13892 GCF_004785775.1 Grammomys surdaster | reverse complement strand
CTGGCATAATCTCAGCATTCAGAACCCTGGGGCAGGTGTATTCTTCTCTATTTGAGGTCAGACTAGTCTACATCACAGTGACATTCCAAACTGCGGGCCCCAATTTCCTCTTCTAGCCTGCATAGACTCTGCACATGTGTTGAGGTGAATTTCCTAAACATTTATGAAGGTGTGTCTGTTTATTTTCAAATGTTGACTGCTATATTGGGAGAGAACCAATTGCTAGCAGGATTTGAGATTGTCATTTCTATGGCCCATCAACAGCCTTACATTTGTAAATACTTGTCCTACAGCTGCAGAGATAATTTGAAGGGCAAGCAGCTCTTTATGCCGAGAGGCAATCTACAGAAATTCTGGAGTCTCCTTTCCCCAGCATATGTAGATGTTCATGTGTGTACATAGAGAATTATAGAGAACAATCAGGAAACCATCTCTGGACAAATGGCTAAACAGTGCTTTACATCTAGTTTTTTATTTTCTTTCTCTTTTTCTTTTGAGAAAAATCTAGACAGATTTCTAAAGGAGTTTCTGTGTTTTACCTCCCACTTCAAGCAGTAAATACTATTGTGTGTTAACCTAACATTATTTTAAGTCATTTCCTTTGAATAAGGCACCCAGCTACTTTACCTTGTTTCAAGTGTGGTAATCTGTCTCCCACAGGTTCTCTATGAGTTTTTATTATTCACCTTACTATATTTTCATTTCTTAGCGTTTTAAAATTTATTTTGGTGTTTCTAATCATTTATTGAACTCAATTTTCATATCTAAAGTTATTGTCAACATTTTCTTCAGATGTTTGTTATTATTTTCTTGCCCAAGAATCATTTTGTTTATGTCCTTTTGGAGTTGATTTACATGGTTTACAGCCTTTAATTCCTTTGATCATAACTCTGTAATTTCAGTTGTGTATCATGGGTATCTTATAAATTGCCCTCTTAGGGAGTATGTACAGGGTCCATGGTTTGAGCCAAGAGCATTTTATCTTACTTTTACTTTGTTTTTTGGAATCTGTTCTGAGAATCTGAATTCAGAGGGATTGTTGTCTTTTGTGTATTTTTAGGCCAGGGGGCTAGACTTGCAATGTGATAAGTTAGGCAGGATCACTTGTAACAGAAGGGCTCAGTTTCCAGGTGTAGTGTAGTACTACAGCCATTTCACCTCTAGACTGGCAGCAAGCTTGTGGGGAAGCTGTGCAGAGTAGGTCCTGGCATCCTGACAGCTGCAGTTGTGTGGAAGGCAGCCTGGAACAGAGTTAGAGTAGTGGTTCCTGATGGGGAGGGTGAGCACACCTCTCTGATCATGAGTTTAAAAAAACAAAAACAAAAACAAAGGAACAATCAATCGCAAGTAATCAAGTAAGCAAAACTCCAAACCAACAAAAAAGTTGGGAAGAATTGGGAAGCTAATTAACTAAATGATCTCAAAGTAGGTTGGCTTGGAAGAGTCACGTAACAGGAAGCTGCTTACTATTGGGCAGGACCAGAAGGAATTGCTCCAATAAGCCAGGTCTAAGTGACAGGAAGTCCCGCCTTTCTGGCATTCTCCTTGAACTTCAGCTGCCTCATGGTCAGGAGCTTGCGGTGGGAGCTTAGTGCTGTGTGAGTACTTGAGATACTGAAAACTTTCTCAAGCTGCAATTGCCATGCCCATCTTCTAGGACATTCAGCAGGCGATCCTGTCACCTGCCAGGTCAGAGTTGCTGCTGGGCTAGGAAATGGGCAGAGGTAGAGCAGGGGTGTGGAGCAGGGATGCATTTTCTGCTGCCGCTCTCACAATTCTGTTGGCGGCTATATTACCATTAAGAACTGGGATTTATGGTGATATTTTAAACAATTTTATGGTTGCCAGAATATTTTTTTCTGAAATAACCTTGTAGTCCTCTGTAGTCTCTGTAGTTTGTACACAGGTTTCTCTTCACTAAAGTCTTAAAGCTACTCGAATTCAAATTCAGCCATGTTTCATAACTCCCGTTTCCCCTTTTCTATTTCATTTCCTTTTTTCCAGGGACGTGAAAAGGCATCCTGAGAGACTTTTGTACATATTAGTCATTTGAGGGGTCAGTGCAGATTTGATTTATTAGAAAATATAGGTTATTTTATGCCTAAAGCCTACTTCTCTGTTCTAGCCTAATATAGGTTATAAGGCACCGTCAAGTGGCTGTAAATATTAACATTGACTGAGTAAAATTATACTCTCCATTAATTTTCACTGACGTATATGCTGGCTTTGATGTAAATATAGCATTGAAAAATATGTCTTCATAGCCTTAGTTATTAGTATTATACCTTAGGTTTGAATGAAAATGAAGACAGGATTGCAGCAAGGTATGGCTGAGCAGAAGATACACTGTAGGTTGGGTTAACCCTGAGTGTAGCCAGAGAAAACCCACTTCCACCATGTGGACAAGCTATATTAACTATTTCATCCTGACCAAGAGATGGACTTTGATCACAAGCTACTGAGCATTTTATAGGCCATTGTAGTTTTCCATGAAGCTTTATTATTTTCCTAAGATAGGGAACATTCTGCATTCTATGGAGATACCTGGTTCTTGTGTGGTGGTGCTTAGAAGTTAATTTTTGGTTTTTCAGTCTGAGAGAGAAAGCAGTCAGAGTTATCTGG
This sequence comes from Grammomys surdaster, assembly GCF_004785775.1. Classification (NCBI taxonomy): domain Eukaryota; kingdom Metazoa; phylum Chordata; class Mammalia; order Rodentia; family Muridae; genus Grammomys; species Grammomys surdaster. The sequence goes on along the minus strand of NW_021611597.1, from coordinate 11,270 downwards.
TTCAGTGCAGAATGAATCAGGTCATGCACTGTGGTGGAGAGGTATTGAGGATGAGGTGGGAAGAGAGAGCATTGGCCAGGAGAGAATCAGGAGCCAAGAAAGCACTTAGCTAAAAAGGTCTGCATTTCTATGTTAATAGGCACCACAGTTAGCCATTCCTCCTGAAGTTCTTTGAATGCTTTTAAGGTTTAGCCCAGCATACTGTGAGAGGACATCAGGCCAAGATATTTTTATAGATATAAAACTTACTATGGATTAGGACAAAATTAGATAGCACCTTTTAAATAATTATAATTGCTCCCTAACTTAAGAAAAACATCTCCTTGGTTTATGAAAAATACCCTGTCCATGCACATTCATGGTTTGTTGAGTTCTTCACTGTGAACTTCTTGCAGGAGTGGGAATGCTTAGACCCAGCTCTCAGGGCTTTATTTAGAGACTTCTAGTTGGAGAAGTCCAACAGTCTGGATTCTGGGAGTCACAGTAGTTTTCTTGAAGTCTTCCTTGCTCCTCTTCCATGTTACTTGGAAAATAACTCTGTGTGTTCACTGTATCACTGACTCTCACATGTCATAGGATAAACTGAAATCATCAGAAAAAGAGACGTTTTCATGATATCTTCTCTTTCCTGTATGTATATAGACATGCCCACTTGTAGTTTTTTCCTATAAAAAAAATTCCTTTCCCTAAACCTCATGATGACTCACCTAATCTGGAAGATTTGCATCTTAAGCTGGAATAAACCCCTCACATGAATTTCATCAGAGATGAGTCTTGGAGATCTTTGTGGTTTCATGATCTTGGTGTAACACAATTGACTGGGGTTAATCTTAATGTTTAATTAATTTCATGGTTTCAGAATATTCTTCTGAAATAATCTTTTAGAATATTTGCAGTATCTGTGGTATGCACATGGAGATTTTCTTTACTAGAGTAAAGTTCCCCCAAATCAAATTCACCCATGCACTCTTTTTTTTTTTTTTTTTTTTTTGGTTTTTCCAGACAGGGTTTCTCTGTGTAGCCCTGGCTGTCCTGGAACTCACTCTGTAGACAAGGCTAGCCTTGACCTCTCGAACTCAGAAATCTGCCTGCCTCTGCCTCCCAAGTGCTGGAATTAAAGGCGTGCTCCACCACAGCCCAGCTATCACTCGTGCATTCTTAATTCTTTTTTTTTTCCTTTAATTGCCACTTCAAGAGAGTAGCATTTGCCAGGAGAATGCCTTTGTATGCATCTCGAGAGACCTTCCAGATATGAGTCATATGAGGATCCAGTGCAGATTTGACTGATTCAGAAAATGTACAATATCAAGCGCCATCATATTGGCTGTAAATATTAACATTTACTGAGTAAAGTTATACAGTCCATTAATTTTACACTAAGGTATATATACTCTTTGATTTAAATACAGCCTTCAGAAATGCATCTTCATAGGCTTAGTTATTAATGTAACACCTTAGGTCTCAGTGAAAAGTGAAGTAAGGACTGCTGAAGTGTCTAGCTGTGGAGAAGAAATATTTATGGTTCTGTTAACTATGAATGTTACCAGAGAAGGACCACTTCCACCATGTGGTCAAGCTTTATTAAATATTACATCTTGACCAAGAGATAGACTTTGGACACATGCTACAAGGGTTTCTAAAGACAATCAGATAATGTGTTTTAGTATGATGAGTCTTCATGTTTTCCTAAGACTTGCAACTGGTAGCATTTCAGGAAGGTACCTACCAGGTTCTTGGGATGGTGGTACTTATGGGTAAATTTTGGACTTTACTGTGTGAGGGAGAAAACAATCAGAGGTATCTAGCTGTGTCCAGACATACCCAGCCCATGGGAGGAGGGGGAGGGGTAAGTAGGAAGAGAAATGAAGGTAGAGGGGCTGGCTAAGAGAGGAACTTGGAGTCAAGAAAACACCTAGACAACAATGTCCAGATTGACATGTAAATAGGCACCCCAGTCAGCCATTAGTCCTGAGTTTCTTTGAGACCTAACTAGATCCTGGCCAACCCTCCTTGGAAACAGGCTCTTGTTGGATTTCAGCTATCTTTATTATGTTGGTCCAAATAGTTTTCTTGCAGTCTTTTTGGCTCCTCTTCATGGTTCCTAGGAAAAGGACTCTGAATGTGTGTGAACTGTGTCAAGGAGTTTCATATATTATAGAGTAAACTGAAATTCTCAGAGAAAGAGAGACATTTTCTATTGTATCTTCTGAATCATTCATGTATGTCCCTTTGTCAAGTGTAGTCATCTTTCATTTTTGATTCATGTAAAGTTCCAGGTACTTTGTGACAAATGTTTTCCCATATTCAGGTCTCCCTCTGCTCAGCCATATCTGCTCACCCTTAAACCAAAGCTAAGAGCCCTGGATGGAAAAGGCCCAGGAGACTGTAACAAAAGGTCCAGGTATGTTAGAGGGATGGAGTGGGTCTCCTCTGTCAGTAGAAATAATAGAATAATGTTATAATAATAGTAGGATAATGTTTCTGGAAGTTTTCACTAAGAATAATAATAAATGTAGTGATATGGATTTCCTATTATAGTCCACTAGTGAGTTTATCTCAATAGATGATTAGAGTCTCTGAAATAACTGTTTCCCATTGAAAACAGTTTCTTTTACCCAGACTCAAAGCAGCCTCAGGAAATGAGTGCATGAAATGGGCCGTTTATACATGCAGCAAATGTCAGTAGTGGATTCCCTTCTATGGCCTGTAAACTTCCTTATGGGTTTTAGCCAGGTTTCCACTGCAACCTCTGTATTTTATTTATTTTTTTATTTTTTTATTTTTTTTTATTTTTTAATTTTTTTTATTTTTTTTTTTGCTTTGTGGAGCTGACCTTAGCTTCAACCAGAAAACCTTCTGTTACTCACAAGCAGTCTTTCCACTGTGATAACAGTGGCCATGCTCTGCCTGTCAAGTTAAGATTGTAGCACACAGGATCCAAATCTAAATTAGGCCATTGATAACTCTACCTCCTGCCCCAGGTTTCAGAGCAGTTTTGACAATATGAACGCTACCACCAGGAAGTCCAAGATATTGGCAAAGCGAATGGTCTAAGCTGAGTTTTTTCTCCAGAAAATAGTGTTCTTTTCTGATCTGAATAGTGTATTCTGTCCACTCTAAACATTTTTCTGTCCTTGAATTGTTTTCTCACTTATGCACTGTATAACATTAAGCAGTATAAGAATGGAATAGTTATTGTTGAGTTTTTCTGTACTGTTTAATTTTCTTTTGTTTCTCTTTGCCTTTGTTATTCTGAGGTATGTTTCTTCTCTTCTTACATTCTTGATTGATTTTATACTAAGCAATGTCTAATTTTAACCACAGGGCTGTAAAAGTAACTTTTATTCTCCTATTGTGATTGTTGTCGGGGAGGCTTACTGCCTCCATCTATTTACCCAGGCCTGGTCCTCTAGTCCTGGAAGCCTCTAGAATCTATAGAATCTTATCTAGTCCTAGAGTGTTTTCAGCCTCTGAAATTTCCTGCTGAATAAGCTTCTTCTTTCTTGTTCCTTGTCAACTCTTAACTGGCTGGTTCAACTCAGCTGTACAGGATCGAACTCCTCTCCTGACTGAGCTATTCATTCTGACTCTACTCTCAGACACTGAATTGCACTGCCTGGCCTTAAGTTAACTGTTGCAATCTTTCCTCATCTTCTAGCTCTGTCTCCTTTTCTTGCTCATTCTGCTTTTACCTGTATTTAGCATGTTCTCTCTTCAGTCTGTCTTCGTGAAACACATCCAGTAAAACTGCTTCCTCCTCCATCTATGTTGCTGTACTCACTCAACTCTTCTGTGCTGTTCTCCATGAACTCTACTGTATTCCTTTGCTGCATTCTCTTCTTCCAGGACTGTGTTTCTCTCCCTTAAGTAGGTTCCATTTCCTCTCTAATCTCAGGAGAGTTGGGTATACCCAATTCTGTCAGATCTTCTTCTGATAGTCTGTATTTCCTGCCACTCAATTAGACATCATTTTTCAAATATGGTTGCTTCCTTCTGCATATTAAACCACCCTTCATTGTTTGTGTTTGAAATTAATATTAATTAAGGGCTTGCCTCTATTCTAACCACAGGGAAATGTGTCTTGTTGTGGAGTACCACACCCTAACTAAAGACAGTTTCAAATATCCCAACATAATAATCAAGTGTTACATTGATTATTTTAGGTGTTGAAAGAGTCTTGAATTCTTTGTGTGAACTCAGTTTTCACATAATTTAGTGATAATATCTGTGTCTGTTTATATTCTGGCAACTGGTGTGTAATTTTTCTTTTCAAGTATTTCCTTCTGTTTACAAACGTGGGGTCTAAAGGTGACCAGCTTTGTATGATGTCTTTCTAGTGTTCTTCTTTGTTTTTTTATGCAATATTATCCTCTGTATAATAATACTATATAAACTTAGTATGAAGTTTGCCTATGGAAAGGAGAATGCTATGATGCTAATCTGTTCAGACCTCAGACACTGTCAGAGGAAACTCTTCTGGCTTCAGTCTGAGCACAGTCATGATGTGTGTTCTACTTTTTTCATGTAGGATGTTGATTTTTTTCTCTAGTTTCTATAGCTCACCATTTCTTCATTTGTGATGCATTTCTGTGTAAACACAGAACTGCATGAGGTAACAGTGTTGTCATTGTCATAATTTACAGTGTCCCCTTTTAGCTCTGGTTCTAATTCATATACATACAATCTTGTAGTTTAACTCAGCTGAACAATATTTTGTTAGAACTTTAGTGTCTTCACAGAAACAAGTCTGTTGAACCATTGCATTCTCTCTCTCTCTCTCTCTCTCTCTCTCTCTCTCTCTCTCTTTTTTTTTTTTTTGAGACAGGGTTTCTCTGTGTAGCCCTGGGTGTCCTGGAACTCACTCTGTAGTCCAGGCTAGCGTCGAACTCTCGAACTCAGAAATCCGCCTGCCTTTGACTCCCAAGTACTGGGATTAAAGTCGTGCACCACCACCACCTGGCTAAGTCATTTCATTCTCTTTGAGTCTCTATTCACTAATTTCTAAATAATCTTACTAATATTTTTCTCTTTACTATTTTAGAATGACTCATTATTATGCTTGTAAGCCCTCATGTACATAATTCTATGAAAATGCCTTTCACAACCAGTGTCTCACTGCCAAATTTCTCAGTGTATCTTTATCACCCCACTTTGGTACAAGTGTCTTTCCTGACTGAGCTGGCACTGACCCTGACACTCTAAGAAAAAATCCTTTGTGCCCTATGAAATCTATATCTATTTTTATTGATTTATATCTCCACAGTAGGTAATTAAGAATCAAAGGGCAGGAGGCGTCACTCCAGAGTTAAGGACACTTGTTCTTGTAGTTTTCTGGTTCTGTCTTATGTAAATGCCTGGAGACTTTACTTCTTTCCAGAACTCTTGTTCCAGAGGCTTTGTTACCATAATCTGGGTGCAGTTGTGCCTGTATTTCTGAAGTACAGGAAAAGACAACTTTCCATGTAAATTTAAAATAAATAAACTTTATTTCAAAATTGTAAATGATCTGGAAATATTGCAAAGGGCACAGGGAATGGTACAGGAAAGAGAATGAGAGGAAATGTGAAGCCTGAATATATTACAGGACAGCTGACTCCTCCTATCTACATTTTAACAATTAGGAATGATTCCTGTATGTGATTAAAAGTGTTGCTTGTAATCTTGGATCTCAGAGCTGGACTCTATCCTATTTCATTTTGATGTGAGAAAAGATTGATCATACTGATGATGTATTTAGGAATTAATTCTAATGAGGATGCATCCTAATTCTGGAGAAATTTATAGAAAAGGAAAATGTTCTTATCCAGCATCCCATCATCCATGGAATCTGCTGTGGAAGGAAAGTGAATTGTCTCAGATTCCAGCATTTTCTTATTGTTAGGTATAACCATGCCCCAGATCTTAACCCTCATCACTGATGGATCAGTGAGTTGTGATGTAGAAAAAACATGTTCCCACTCTAAATAGTTCATGATCACTAAACAAGACTCTTTCATTAGTAAAACAAATTGGATTTTTTTTTCTTTTTTTTTCAAGACAGGGTTTCTCTGTGTAGTCCTGGCTGTCCTGGAACTCACTCTGTAGACCAGGCTGGGCTCAAACTCAGAAATCCACCTGCCTCTGCCTCCCAGGTGCTGGGATTAAAGGCATGTGCCACCACTGCCCAGCTAAAATAAATTGGATTAAGAGCTGCATGTTCTGAGATCTGAAGAGCAGTTGTTGCTTTTGCAAAGGACCAGGATCAGATTGTTAGCACTACATCATGTAACATAACCGCCTACTCTTCCATTTTCTGGGAATCTGATTTTCTCCTCTAATGTACATTCATTAATGCATGCAAGTGATGCATATACACACACAAGCAGACAGAAGATTCACAAATAAAACAAAATGAAATGAATAAATTTAATATTAAAATTGTCTAAAAACTGCCTAGAAGAATAGGATGACATGCCTCTGTATGTGTGGGAAGATATGTCCCCAAGGCATAGGGATTGTAAATTTTCTTTTCTTGGCTAATCAATTAAGAGTTTACCTGTTAGCTCATAATGGATCTGCTTGTTAGAAGCTTGTAGAGAAAGCAGGAAGAAGGCAGATCTTAGAGAGGATATACTAACAGGGGCAAGTTTAACAGGATGTTCCTTGATGCTGTAAGGTCCTGACCATTCATTTCTCTCTGACACTCTGTAGCTACATTGGCCTATACTTTCAACATAATCAGTCTGAAGTAATGGTGTCTACAAAACATTAACAATACTCAATGAAGTTTTAAATTGATTTTTATGAGCTGAGTTGTAACATTGTACCTTTTAAATCGGTTCATGTAAGTTTCAATTGATAAATGATCTCACACAAAGCAGAAACAAGTCTGTCTTGAGGAGGAGTGAGTTGGAAAATACACTTTCCATCTTACCAGTGTTCATTAGACAATGATGTGAATGGTTATAAGTAGATATGATGACAAGTTTACAATACTGAAGAAATCCATGGTATTTGCCATGCAACCTGAGACATTGCATGCTGTGTTTGTTCTGTAAGAAAGTACAATAGACTTGACAACTACATGTACTGCTTCTGCAGGTCAAATGAAATGAGGTGGATTCTAACTATGTTTTAACTTCTAGGAATGCTGACAACAGTTTTGAACAGGTTGAAGCAGTCTGATCTCCACGTCTATATTGTATCATGTGGTTTATGTCAGTAAGAATTTTCTATAGATACTGATGGGATACTGTGCTGAAGACCTCTTTAAAGTCATTAAGCAATGTCCTGTTTAATGACTTTGCTCTCTTCTTTTATTTTGGAAGTAGAAATCTCTTGTACTCCGTGCTTCCCTCTTCCTGTAGCTATGTTTCATGTAGGTTGAGACTGTGAAGAGTGGTCATAATGGACAGATCCAGAGGACCTGCCTCGGGTGGGAAAGTTTTCTAAGGAGTGATGTCGAGTGGTGGAAGAATGAGTTGGAGTTCATGATGGAAGCAAGCTGAGAGCTCTGTCCTCTGCTGGAGACAGGTCTCTAGAAAGCTTCTTTTTGCAAATGGAGGCCAATTCTTTGGCTTTCTTAAGCTACCTCCTTAGGAATTCCAAATCATTTGAATCATTTACACCAGATTATCCCATAAGTCAGCATTTTAAAACCTTAGCCCCTTGACCCTTAGAAAAAGAAAGGAAGGAATTTAAAAAACAACAACAAAAAAGCATTGGTCTTCTTATGTAATTTGCATGGGGATGTGCTTTCTGGTTGCCAAGTCAAGACATTGAGTCTATTTTTATGTGAGAAATTAGCTTCCTGTTCTTCATGTCCTTCCCTAAGTTTGGCTGTTGGAAATTGTGCTGTCCATCGTTCTGGAACTCATAGGTGTGCATGGCTCTGTCTCCTAAATGCTGGAGTAAAGTCCTGTCCCACCATATCTGGATTTAATCTTTTCTTCAGGTAGAACTTGCTCTTTCCCAGGCTGTTGTTCAACTCAGAAACCTGCCTTCCTTTATAAACAGAAACAGAAAGCTTAACTGACTGGGATTTTTTCCTGAGATCATCATTCCCTCACTTCCTGGTGCTCCTTTATTACTTTCACCATGAGCCTTGTTTTTATTTAACTGTTCCTTTCCCTTTACTGTCTCATTAGTGCAGCTGCCTTTGTTCTTTCAGGTCCATGGAGCCCCTCATATAATTCACCTTGTACCTTTATATTTTGAATTGTCAAGAAATCCTCTAAGGAATAGTTCTATAGATGACACAGTATATACTATGATAATTTTAGAGGATATCATTTATTAAAATGTCCTTGTAATTCTCATGAGCTAACATACTTCCTACTCTGGATTAGGTTTCAGAATATGACATGAATTCTCACTTTGAAAGAGAACCTTAAATCCAATCAGAATATGTTTTCCTGTAAGTGGTTTTTGTCTTCTACTTTTGTAAAACACCATGTGCTTGGAGCCTCTCAGCCTGGAGAGGGTAGTGGCAGGGGCACAGCATAGGACTCTGGTGATGGCTTTAAAGTGTGAGGGCCTCTGGACATGCTTGCTCTCTAATTGTACTGAAATGCTGATTATAAGTGGTAAGGAATCTTAAAACTGTCTTGGTCTTTGTGAGGATAAAAAGCTGCTAGAGTAGGAGATTGACTCCTGTAGCATAACAGCAGGGGATTAAGTAATGTGGACTTTGTTTTATCTAAGCAGGAACTGTACAACTCTATTTTCAGTCTGCTTGTTCAGAAGTCCCAGGAAGAAAAAAGGGACACTTAGAAAAGTCATTGCAGCGTTTGTTAAGAAGTTATAAAAAAGCTAGGCGGTGGTGATGCATGCCTTTAATCCCAGCACCTGGGAGACAGAGGCAGGTGGATTTCTGAGTTTGAGGCCAGTCTGGTTGACAGAGCGAGTTCCAGGACAGCCAGTACTACACAGAGAAACCCTGTCTTGAAAACAAAAAACAAAAAAACAAAAAACAAAAATGAAAACAGCAAAAAACAAAGAAGTTATAAAAAGTTTCTTATGAAACCTATCTAAGGGGAAAAGCAGAAAGATCCTAAATGGGATCACTGGTATAATTGTAGGAATTCTTCTAGGATCATCATTAAAGTTAAGAAGTCATCAATTTGTCTGTATAGCATCACTACAGGACAGTACATCTTAGTGGATCTGCAGAGATCTACTCCAAAGAGGTGTGCTATTACTTAGTGATTGCTTTATATGTTTAATGATAACAGGAAAAGCATATAAATAGCAGGACTTATAGCCTTACTTAATAAGGTAGAACCTGTTACACATTACATAATAGTATGAAGCAAGCCATCTCAGAAAGATCATCTGCTAGTTATTATCTTGTCCCATTATGGCTCCTGGAACTTTGATCAAGGAAACTAATTGAAGAAACAGACTACTTCATGTAATGCTTCCAGAGGATAACAATCCACCATGGCAGGGAGGACTGACAGCAAATACCAGGGTGTTGAAGAGAAAGCTGAGAGATCACATCTTCAACATCAGTCACTAAGGAGTGAGAGATAACTAAGGTGACTCTTGTCAGTTATTATATTCAAGAACCTACACCCAGTGTCATACTTTATTCAGTAATGTTCCTAAAACTAACTATCCCAAAGCATTATCACCAAATGAGGATCCAGCTTCGAAAGTATTAGTCAATAGGAGACAAATTCATTCCTACCTATATAATCAGTCTTCTAATAACCTTGCACATTTTAACTGGTTTTGATATCAATGCAGAAAATATAGCTTTAATTTCTTGTTTCAGTTTACTGTTTATAAAACAGAGTCTCACCCTGCAGATGGGACTTACTTTCATGTCTCCTGATATGGAAATCAGAATGGCATCAACTCACATAGATCTTCCTGTCTGAGCCCCTGAGTGGTGGGATGAAAGACCAATGTCTTGTATCAAGCTTGAATTACACTGTTATCTTTTAATATTTCTACTGACATTCAAAAAGAATTCTGTTTATTTGTGTTACTTATGACTTCCTTGATTGAGCCAGCTCCTTCAGCTTGCACTGAAAGACTGATGTTTGTCTTCTGCATGCTGTGTCTTTGTGAATTGCCTCTTCATTTAGTTACTACCAGGCTCACAGATTTCATTTCTCATTTCATTCAGATTGAGGATTTCTTAGATTTTTATCTCTCTAAATGTAATATTTACATCCTGCATTATCCTGATTATTTCCTTAGCTACTTGCAGGAGTTCTCTTGTTTTTCATTCAGGTTGTTCCTGCCTTCTTTGATTTCCTGTGCTTGTTTCCTCTTTATTTCCATTGATCCCATTGAATGGTGTTTGAATTGTATTTTGGTTTCTGTCTCTTGAGTTTGTTTCAAAGTTCATTTTGTCATGAGCATTGGGATTGTGTTAGTGATTTGGGGTAGGGAAATTCTATCAACATTGTCAAGTTGCTTTAGTTCCAGCCTGTCAGTTCTTTTGATGTGTGACATTAGGTCAGGTGGCAGGGATTTCCATATAGATTGTTATGCTTAAGCTTTGAAAATCTAGAATAGGAGGCAAGAGCTAAGTTACATCTTCCTAGTAGATCCAGCTCTGTTCCAGGCAGATAGCACATATGTGGGGTTGTGTAGAACAGATCCAGAGCATCCTGACAGCTATGTGGAAGTCTTCCAGAGACTGAGTGGGAGGAATAGATAAGAGAATGCAGGGGAAAATTGGTTAGAGCAATCACCTAGCCTGGGTAGAGTTAGAGACGAAACATAACCATAAGTACAGACATTGTAGTGGGGCTTGCAGAGTCCCCATGCTCTCTAAGGCTTTAGGGACTTAAAAAACAGCCTCTCCTGAGGAACCTTCAGTATCCTCATGATCTGCATCTGTCTCCACAGTGGAGGGATTAAAGCCCTGAGTCTATTCCCATCTTTTTTATTCATCACCAGTATTCATTATCACACATGTACATATGTGTAGGGTGCGTGTGAATACGTGTTATTTTTGATAGTTTACAGTGAAATTCTGAAACAATGAAGAACATTGTGAGGCAGTTATCTGACTTTTTGATTGTTTGTGTTTCCTTTTGTAAGTTGTTAGGCTCCTTTCATTGTTGTGCCATAATACTTTTAGAAGCTCAGTAGGGTACAATATTGTCCCTATGAACTTAAACAGTCCTTGAGTCCTTGAATTTTAAGTGATCTTTCCTTCGAAGTGGGTCTCATGGCATCCAGGCTAAAATCCAACCTAAATATCAGTCTTAATTGAAGAGTTCTCAAGTTTTGTCTCTTTATCTACTGAGAAGAGTACTGTTAGAAATCCA
>NW_021611596.1:0-11667 GCF_004785775.1 Grammomys surdaster | reverse complement strand
AATGGATAATACATATTCCCTTCCTCTGTGAATACTTTCTGATTATTTGTGGAGAGCCGCATAGTGCTGTGCCTTTAAGATGGCACTGGTCTCTGCCTTCCACCACCTGCTGGAGAGGACTCTTAGGAGTAAACAACTCCTTATATGGCAGTGGCAGTTGATCTGGCTTGTCTCCGTGTGTGTGGACCTATCTGCTGTTGCCACGTGGCAGACGGAGGTTGGCTAGCCCTAGAGTACTTAAGCCTGGGAGAGGCTTCCCTCGAGGTCGTCAGTTAGAAGGTGGTCAGTTAGAAGGTCATCAGTTAGAAGATTGTTCAAGGGTCCTGATTAAACTGCTTGGAGAAGAGCTCCTGCGTTGCGTCTTCCTTGCTGGTTGAGGGTGGAGGCGACAACTGGCGGCCCCCACGGGGAAACAGCGAAGCTCAGAACTTCAAGCAGTCAGGGTGGTGCACCGGTAAGTTCCCAGGTTAAGTTGGGACAAGAGAAGGCCCTCGGTAAAAGAGGCAATAAAGTTTCCGGGTAGGAACAATAGAGCTCCCAGGTTATTGGGACAAGACAAAGCTCCCAGGTTATTGGGACAAGACAAAGTTCCCAGGTTATTGGGACAAGACAGACAAAGCTCCCAGGTTATTGGGACGAGGCAAAGTTCCCAGGTAAATGGGATGAGGGAAAGTTGTGGAAAAAGGGAAAGTTTCCGAGCAGGTTGGAACAATAAAGTCTGCGGAACGGAGCGTAGCCATTTCACTCTTTGCTGCAGACAAAGAGAGAGCAGAAAAGTCTACATTGTTGCAGACCAAAAGTGAAAGGCACAGTGTATCGAAAGTATGGGTGCTTCTCAGTCGCACCCAATTTTTTTGGCTCTTCAGGAGCTGCTGTTATCTAAAAATTTGAAACTCAAGAAAAGCACCCTTGAAAGGTTTTTGGATGAGTGCGATACCATTGCTCCTTGGTTTGCAGTTTCTGGTAATTTAACTATCGCTTGTTGGGATAAACTGGGAAAGCATCTAGACTTTGCATGGGGTCAGGGAACGCTCAAGTCAGGGGTCAGACCTGTGTGGAAGCTTATCAGGAACTGTTTGGAGGATCAGAGGTGCTGCAGGGCAGTAGAGGAGGGACAGACTGCCCTGGAAATGCTGAAAGAGGAACGCTCAGTTAAGTCAAGCGGGAAGGAGGATTCTGACACAGACTGGTCAGATACTGATGAGGAGCTTCAAGCTCTGATTGAAAAGGTAGAGAAACACTCTCTGAAAGAAGGAAAGAAGAAAAGGGAGATAGACAAAGACCCAGAGACAACTGCGGGGCCACCAGGGGTAGTGCCTCCTACCCCTCCACCATATAATGCCCCGAGCGCCCCTATTGGAGGCTCAGGACGTTCATTTTGCCCAGAGGTGTGGCAAGCAGTGAGATTGGAGTTGCAACTTGCTTGCCCAGTTTTTCAAGATGTTCAAGGTAATCGCTATGAGGAGCCTCTTGATTTTAAGGTCATAAAATCTTTGGCAGAATCAGTTAGGACGTATGGCATTATGGCCTCGTTCACTCTGGCTCAAGTTGAGGCATTAAATAGACATTGTATGACACCTAAACCATTGTATAATATATTAAATGGTGACTCGGCTCTTGATTCTCCTAGACAATTGACAGAAGAGGCAAGAAAGGCCTTATGCAAGGTAGAGGAAAGGTTACAAAGTGCCTTTCTGCAGAGATGGCAAGAGGGTCAACCCATTGTTTTGTGCATATTTGACACCAATGGGCCAGCCTATACAGCCAATTCATTCACCTCCTTTTGCAAACAAATGGAGATACACCTAAACCATGGCTTACCATATAACCCTCAAGGCCAGGGTATTGTGGAACATGCTCATCGCACCTTAAAAGAATGCCTACAAAAACAAAAAGGGGGAGTAGGCCAAGGCCGTGCCCCCAAGGAGAGAATATCGTTAGCCTTATTTACCCTAAATTTTTTAAATTTGGATATCCACGGCCGCTCAGCTGCGGACAGACATCAGAATTCTCATGGCCCCTCTAGAGGCATGGTAAAATGGAAAGATGTCCTAATAGGCTCCTGGCGAGGGCCTGATCCCGTGCTGACATGGGCACGAGGTTCTGTTTGTGTTTTTCCTCGGGACCAGCAAGATCCAGTGTGGGTGCCAGAGCGCCTGGTGCGGAAGGTTCGCTATGAAGACCCTCCTGAGGCTCGAGATGATGATGGTGACAGTGACACCAGGGTTAGAGACTGAAGAAGCCGGAGGCATCTAGAGAACACCTGCTTCGTGACATCTTCCTCTCGACCAAGTGGGTGGGTTTGGGATCCTTGGCGATACTCATGGTGCTAGCCTCCTCTATCTGCCTGTGATTTATTTGCAAAGTTAGGATTACACAAAAATGGAATGCAGCCATGATTATCCAAGCCTTTACTGCCTTTGAGGCCGGAGAGTTCCCCCAAGCTTGGCTGGCATCCATCAAGCCTTGAGTCATCACGTTCAGGTTGTGAGGCTAAGCACTGCACTTGAGGAATGCTGTCAGCTGCTCGCAGCCTCAAGGGGAGCAAGTCTGATTGATGCGGGTTAGTGCCATCCTTTCCCCCAACTGATCCCAATGTTGTTCCCGCCTCAGCAAAAATCGGCACTGGACGGGTCTGACACTGCCTGGGCAGGGATGCTCAGGGAGGGTTAGTACAATGTCCGTTGTTCTTTCTGAGATCAGACCTCTACTCTCACCTGTTTCGTATAAAAACAAAAAGGGGGAACTGTGGAGAGCCACATAGTGCTGTGCCTTTAAGATGGCACTGGTCTCTGCCTTCCACCACCTGCTGGCGAGGACTCTTAGGAGTAAACAACTCCTTATATGGCAGTGGCAGTTGATCTGGCTTGTCTCCGTGTGTGTGGACCTATCTGCTGTTGCCACGTGGCAGACGGAGGTTGGCTAGCCCTAGAGTACTTAAGCCTGGGAGAGGCTTCCCTCGAGGTCGTCAGTTAGAAGGTGGTCAGTTAGAAGGTCATCAGTTAGAAGATTGTTCAAGGGTCCTGATTAAACTGCTTGGAGAAGAGCTCCTGCGTTGCGTCTTCCTTGCTGGTCGAGGGTGGACACGACAATTACTATCTAAAGATTATTTTGAGTGAAAACACTGTGTTTGTATGTGACTACTTGAAAACATTTGGTTCTCAGTGAATTGTACTAGTGACATGGCAACACCAGTTTCAAAGATGGTTGGTGAGCTCAATTCTTACAGAGGTTTTTCTTTATTTTTACAGCCCCTCCCTCACCAAAAAAGAATTCAGGGAGATTGTATACAATTATTCACTGGTCTGATTTCTGTCTCACTATTCAGTCAGGGCCCAGCCTGAAATGAATTGCAGGGCTGTTTTTCAGACCCTGGACAGCAGAGGGAGGATTAGCTGTTCAAAGGAATTCCAGACTACATAGTATGAGAAAGGCTGAGCTACATGAGGCATTGCCATGAACAAATATGAAAGCACATGAAAAAAAAGAATAAAAGCTGGGTAGTGGTGGCACATGCCTTTATTCCCAGCACTTGAGAGGCAGAGGCAGGTGCACTTCTGAGTTCGAGGCCAGCCTGGTCTACAGAGTGAGTTTCTGGACAGTTAGGACTACACAGAGAAACCCTGACTTGGAAAAAAAAAAAACCAGAAAACCCAAAAATCAAAAAACAAGAGAGACAGGGGAGGGGGGAGAGATAAAGTTCTAATTTACTGGGATACATTGGAGAAGAGAAACAAGAGAATAGAACAGTGATGCATAAAGAAAATCAAATAAAGTCATACCTACAATTAACTTTTCAAAAATGAATATAATTGAAAAACCCATAGCCATACTGAGTTATTTAAAAAGTAGGTTCTTCCCTGGGAGAGGGAATCGCATTAGTAAGATACTTTTTGAACGTGCTTCAATGTACAATGTCAGGTGCTGAGATATGTAACCTGACAGACACAGTAACATAGCCCATGTCTCAAATTTCTGAGGTGATATAACTGTGCCATTGAGGATTGCACATATCTGCATATGACAGATCCTTCATTGAAAATTCAATATTCACTGGTTCAAGACAACATTAAAAAATTTGACACCCACCATTCTTGTCTTTTGATTCACATAGAAAAATTAGTACATTCTGGGAAATTAAAAAATGACTCACCCTTCTTGAATCAGGTTCTTCTTCATAAAGATGACCCTTGAAGCTTACTCCTTTAAACTACAATCTACATGTTGCCTTTTCTACTTCACCCTGCAGTGTACACCATAAACTGTTTCTCCTGTACTCTTCTGAAGGTAGAAGCCATGCCCTACATGTAAATCCTTTTCCTTTTGCTGCAATGGACAGTTCACTACATGCAGGAGGAACTTAGCCAAGCAGGCCCAGCCACAATGCTGGTTCACGGGCAGCTGACACTTATTCCTAGAGCCAACCTACATCTGCTGGCCTGGGTAGACCTTTGATGCTTGATCAGGCAATGGAACCAGCCAGTGACAATGAGGCAGCCCCATATCTAGCTACATGAGAGCCAATGGCTTGATGTGATAGGGTGTATAAGGTTTTAAAATAACCCAGTCTCCTTTTGCAACTTGCCTGACTCCCAGAGACTGTGATCTTAACTCTGTGTCTTCTAAGCACCATACCCAAGGATCTTTTTCAGTTTTACAGGGAATAACTGCCACCAACATGGTGTTCTCTACACCTACTGTCAAATTCACTGCCAGTGTTGTTTCTTAAAATATTTATTTATTTATTTATTTATTTGTTTAGCAAATGTACATGAGTAAGTTGTAGATGTCTTCAGACACAGCAGAAGAGGTCATCAGATCCCATTATAGATGGTTGTGAGCCACCATGTAATTGTTGGAAATTCAACTAAAGACCCCTGGAAGAGCAATCATTGCTCTTAATTGCTGAGCCATCCCTCCAATCCTTAGGGTTATTTTTTGATTGTAGTCATTATCTTTAAATTTCCTTGACTGAGACCTTTGATCATCACAATGGCATGATCTAGTGCTCCCATCAGTGGTTTATTTTATCTTATTTTTGTAAGTTGGCACCTTCATGTCCCATGTGCTTTGCCCACAAGAGAGGAAAGCATTGAACCCTCCCTTTTATTCCTTTGTGTCATTTGCCTGGATAGGGAGGTACATTATGACTTATTTTCAGACCTGCCAGAATCTCCACATTAGTACTGACCATCCATGCAATGGAACCAAGGAATTTCCGCGGTAAATTTCCAGCCCAGATAAGCCCATGCAAAGAACACACAACTCAGCTACAATATTTATAATCTGCATATCTTGTTTGAACAGATTTTCCACTACACTACCCTCGTCTCTAGGTATGAGAGCTCTTGCTACTTGTGACTTCTCAGGGCCATGTGGTTCTGCTATGTCTTTCTTCCACCTCCTATTCTCCCATCTTTCTCTGTCTCCTCTGCCTCCTTGTCTGCTTCTTCTCCTTCCTCTCTTCTCTTTCTATAAAACCTTCAGCCCCCACCTTTCCTTTCCACTGCTCAATCACAGGCTTTACTCTTTATTTTACAAATAAAATGGGGAGAAGGTTCACAAGAAATTACCTGAGTACATGATCCCCTTTGTTGAGGCAGCCCCTCTTGAAGAAGCAGAATAAGCATCAAAATACAAACAGCACCAGGGCAATCCACAACATTTCCCCCTTTTGTCCAATTAAAAAGCTCATTTCTCTCAGATATAAACCAAGCACAACTATTAGAATTATGCAATTTAACAAGTAAATGATTCACTTAAAGTGGAGTCTCATTAATTTCATAAATTTAGATAAAGCACTCTAACGTTTATCCTAACTCAAAAGGTTTAAAAATTCCATACTTGAATCATGTTCTGATTTTAACTTCTATGTGACAACCAGCCTCTCAAATCTATATCATGTCTCTCAATTCTAAAAAGCTTAAGCTGGCCATGAGACTACAAATAGTCTTCAGCTCTCATAAAAAAATGTGAGTATAACTTAAATATTACCTGAAATCATAGGAAACAAAAATATAAATTTCAAAAATCAACAAATTTGTAGCAATAGCTGACTACCTGGACAGTCCCTCATTCCTCAAAACATTGGAGCTTCAGGCTTCTGGCCCATGATCATCTGACAGACCTTTGTGAAGCAGAATCTTGAAGGACTGCTTACTCTCTCTTGGCAGAGTTATCAGTTTACTATTCTTTACAGTGTGTCCTTTTTATGAGCAGTATTCTTGTCTGTAGATGAATTGAGTCACTTATTCTCTGGTGCCTATCTTGTCACAACTGGAGCAACATCAGTGATGCTCATTTTCATCTTCATATGAAGAATGGGATGTTGTCAGAAGCAGATATGTCTCTAGTCAGATGATCTTTAATAATGAAATGGCTTTAACTGTTGTATTCTGTGGACTTCTGATGCCTTTGAAAACTACCTACCTAGATAAAATATATCTGAGTTTTTAATTTTTGACTACTCTCAATCATTTCTAATTGAAATATCTCAAAAACACCCTTTTATAATTAACTCAGAACAAGTTTGTTATCTGGCTGTGCCCTTCTCCCAGCCTTGAGCAGACCTGAGAGACCTTGTTTACCACAATAGACCAAACAGTAGGACTCCGGAGGGATTGCCTGCCTTGGCATTGCTGGCCTTGGCGCCTCCTTGTCTGCCCTGTAGCCTGGTACGCAAGCTGAGAAGAATAGACTTTCTGCTGAGCTTGCTTTGAGACATCTCCAGCCCAAAATTAAGTATGGGTTCCTCTCACCTCCAGCAGGATGGATTCAGCTCACCTCCAGCCAGCTGAAGCAAGAAGGAACTCTGGGGGTGGGGGTGGGCTTTCCCCTTTAAATTGAAAGTTGAACATTGAAGCATTGAGCCTTGATCAGAAACCTTTGTCCTGGCTTCATCTCTTCCCACCCTCCTCCCATTCCCAGCCTCTCTTTCAGGTGAACCCGGTCGACTGTGGCCGATGGCCCTCAACAGAATGGGACCCAATGTGGGGCCTGAAGATGAGAGACCAGCTGAGGATCGCTGTCTTTGGTAGAGCTCTACAGAAAAGGGAACAAAAAATAGAGTATCTCACACACTTGGTAAGCAACAAACAATTTTTGATACTAGCACTAGTTATGGTTATGCTTTGAAGGCTGTGTTTGCAGGAAGTGTGCTTCAGGGGATACAGTCTAGGTGAATGAGGTATTTACCCAGTGCCGATTTTGCCTAGAAGGTGACAGCGAATTTTAGGTCAGGAGAATTCTAAACAGGCATTGCCCACAGTCTAAGAGCTGCTTCAGGCAGAAAGAACAGGGTTAGAAGGATTTGGAAAACTAAGAAAACAGGGCACTGAGGTGTTACAATAGCTGCCTGCTACATCTCCAAAGAATGAGATGAAAAGTTACATCTTGAATATGAGAGAGAAAGAGAGAGAAAGAAAGGGTTTCAGAGAAACAGTTGTCCTCTCTCTGGGCCGTGTCAACAAAAAGGAAAGAAAAGGCTATTTCAGAGCTCTCCTAGAAACAGAAGAAATTCAGGAGACATCCTGAATTTCTCTTTAGCTCCTAGATGTCCTTCACTGTTGTCTGTCCTTGGTACACCAATGTCCACATGTGTCAATTGTTTGCTTTTTGTTTCATTGTCTAAATGTTTGTTCTATGTTTCCTGTTCAAAACACAAAACTGATTAAAACTACTTGATCCAACCCTTGGTCTAGTAAACTTTGTTTTAAAGACAGTCTTAATGTACACGGATAGGTTGCCTGTAGCTAAGAGTTGAGCTGAGCTGGAAAAGCCTTTTCAGAAATTGATTGTTTACATAAGCTGATCTTAAAGGGACCAGGGACATTTTGGATTCTATAAGGAAGCTGAGAGTTGTTTGTCTCAGAAAAATCTCTGTGACAAGGTGTCTTTATCTTGAAATTACAGCTAGAAAGAGCAAGAAATTTTGTTTGGTCTAAATATATAAGATGTGTAGCCTCTTCATTGTTGTTTCTGATTGGTTTTAAAAGTATAAATGTGTTCTACATGTCTTGGTTATAGATTATTGGCTTAAGTTATTGGGTGTGATTAGAAATTTTCAACTTTGGTAACAGAATGTTGATGTAAAACTAACTCAGGGTTAGAGTCATTCAAAAACTAGATGTATAAAAAATAAGATTTTAATACAATGTCTCTTCAATGAGATATTAAAAGCTGCTTCATGCATTCATATATAAGAATTGACAGCAAAACATTCTAACATAAAGGTAATCTACTTGGTGTTGATTTTAGAGAAAATAGATTGTTTACATTGTTTTTGCTTTTGGTTTTGCTTCTCAAAATTATGGTTATACTCTAATGTTACAAAAGAAACTTAAAAATATAGTTAATCTGCCAGTATTCCATTGGCTACAGTTGACAGTTCTAATCTTGAGTTTGAGATTTTTTTGATTCACCCATGTTTATAGAAAAGAGGAGACAGCAGTTAGAGTTAAATAAAGATATTTAAAACAAGTTGTGATACAGTGCTGGCCTGCAGGAAGGTTGATCTTTGATCCAGGCCTCAGAAAACAGGCTGAGATTAAGAACATTTACATTTAAATTAAGACAATGCAGACTTGGCTTTGCAGAAGCTTGGGTGAGACATTCCTTTTTTCTTGGTTTGGTTTTCATGACCAGCCCCTAGAAAGGTGTTTACTGGAATTTGTTGATTGCCTTGTTTGTTCCTTGTGGGGGAGGCATCAGCCTCATGCCCAAAATTCACAACAGCTTATGGGCTAGGAGTTGTTCTTATGCTGGAGGAATTAAAATTATGCTTCCTTCCCTCCATGGCATTGTAACTACCTGCTGGCAAAGGAATTCCTCAACTTGTTTTGGGTCCTTCCTTCCAAATTTGTTTAGAGTGATAGAAGACAAGATGGCTTTGGTTCCTCTGATGTGTATTAAGTCCTATCAGTAGCAAGAGACCTAATCTTAAGTTAATAATTGAAGGAAAAAGGTTTTGAAGGATTAATAGATACTGGGGCTATCTAACAATTATTAGAGGGCAAGATTGCCTTCAGCTTGGCTTTTATCTGATACACTCATTCAGCTAAAAGGAGTTGGTTATTCAATTAATCCAAAACAATGTTCAAATTTAAGATTTATGTAACTAATGGGGCATTACAGCCTGTCTTGTCTACTTCAGTTGCCATTCTAGTAAATACATATAGAATTATTATAGATTTAAAAGATTGTTTTTATTGTTCCTTTACATCCTGATAAAGGTGGTGAGGTTTAAATTCAGTGAATTTACTAGTGATTTTTGAGAGCCCATGAAGCGATATCATTAAAAAGGTTACCTCAAAAAATGATTAATAGTCTTCTATAAGAATTTGTTGTTGTTTTAATACAAAAGTTAAACATTTAAATCTCTCAGTGTATATTATTCATTGTATATTTTGTTAGCTGATCTCTCTGAAAGTTTTTCTACAAGCCTTTGCTCTAATACAATGAGCTTTAAATTTTAAAGTGTTTATTGCTCCAGAAAAGATTCAAAGACAGTATCTTTTCAATATTTGGAAACTCAGTTATATCTTAAGCAGATTTTGGCACAGAAAAATTCCAATAAGAATGAATAATTGGGGCTGGAGAGATGGCTCAGCCCTTAAAGGCTAGACCAACTAAAAATATTAGAGTTCAATCCCCAGCAACCACATGGTGGCTCACAACCATTTGTAGTGAGATCTAGTGCCCTCTTCTGGCTTACAGGTGTACATACAAAAAAAATGGTTTACTTTTAATGATTCTCAAAAGTTGTTAACAGATATTAATTGGCTAAAACCTCATCTTAAGCTTACCATAAGAGAACTTGAACCTCTGTTTGATATTCTCAAGGGGGATGCAAATCCTAATCCCCTCAACAATTAACTGATGAGGGATAGATAGCTTTGTAGAAAGTAGAGCAAGCTGTTAGTTATCAAAAGATAAATTATATAGACTATGATAAATTGTTGGCTGTTTGCATTATTGCTACTCATGTGCTCACAACAGCCCTTTGGCCAAAGAAACCACTAATGTGGATTCATCCTTCTTCATCTACAAGTAAAGTTTGAACATCCTATTTTGAAACTATTACAGTGTTAATACAGGATTATAAGATAGAATCCTGAAAGTATTTTGGATGAAATGTTAATTCCTTATTCCAAATAGAAATTAAGTTGATTATTGGAGATTAATGATATTTGGCCTATTACATGGCAAGGTTTTTAGACAAATTTGGTAATCATTATCCATAAGACAAGTTGTTACACTTGATCTCTATACATGCTTTTGTATTTCCTATAAATTTACATGCAGCCCATAGAAAGGATGTTTACTATATTTACAGATGCATCATCTATTGATTAAGGAGTATATGTAATTATATCACATGTTCATTTTCTTGAATTTTCCCCTGTTCAGCACAAATAATTAAGTTATGTGCTGTAGCCACTGTGTAAAATGCTAAAAGTCAAGCTTTCAATTTGTATTCTCATAGCCAGTACATGGCTCATGGTTTATAATTGCTTAAAATTGTTCTTTTCTTGGATGTTGCTAATTCTCAAATTTTACAGTTATTTCTAGAAATACAGCTTAATTTAAGAAACATGTACTATTCTTTAAATTTATAAGACATTCAAGGGCTCATTGGATTGCCTGGACCCCAGGACAATGCCAGAGCAGATTTGTATACCAGTCAAATTATAGACCTTACAAAGACAATTGGCCATACAATCTTATTCTTTATATCATCAAAATAATAATAACTTGAGACAATAATTTGATATTTCTAGAAAGTGTACAAGTTAAATAACAAAACCTTGTTCTCAGTGTCCTCAATTTTCGTAATGGTGTTAAGCCTTGAAGACTTATACGTGATCAATTATAACAAATAGGTGTTACTCATTTTTTATTTTAGAAAATTAAAATATGTACATGTGACTTGATATCCTTTTAGGCTTTTTAATTGCAACTGCTTTAACAAGAAAAGCAACTAAAAATTATAATTCATTGTGGCCGACATTATTTTTCTATGCTTGGTGTTCCATATCAGATTATAGACAATGGAACTGGCTGTTGACAGTAAAACATTTGAGATGTTTTGCTGACAATTTAATATTATCCTTATTACTGAGATTCTTTATCCTCAAGGACAAGGAATTGTGAAAGAGAGATTATAGAACTTTAAAATAATATCTTGATAGCTCTCTTGAATGTGAGAGGAACAACTATTGATGCTTCTTCCCTGGTTTTACAAGGAACTCTGGGAAAATTGGCTTTTAAAAACTAAAAAGGGGGAATTATACCCCCCCAGTGTCAATAAAAGTACACCTTGCTTTTGTCTTATTTTAAATTTTCAGCAAATTGATGCTCAGGGTCTGTCTGCAGTGGATAGCCACTGGCACCCGATTACTTCCAGCTCATTTGCCAGGGTCATGTGGAGAGACCCCTTAACTAATACTTGGTGTGGTCCCAACCATGTTTTAATTTGGGGCCGTGGCTCAATATGTATTTTTCTAAAGAAAGAGAACAGAGCCCGATGGCTCCCTGAAAGACTGATCTGTCAAGTGGACACAGAACTTGAGCCTAATAATTGTGATTTTGATGATGATGGCTCAAAATCCTTATCTGCCAGCTGATTTAACCTGGCATGTAGTCTCCATCAATACTTAAAGCCACCCA
>NW_021611595.1:0-7312 GCF_004785775.1 Grammomys surdaster | reverse complement strand
AAAGACAGATTACATAGTGCTTTATTAACCTTAAAATTTTTGAATGCTAATGAACAAAGCACCACAGCTGCTGAGAGACATTGGATGGTGGAAAACACTACTTAACTAAATCAACCTGTTTATATTAAGGATAGTCTGACATCAGAATGGAAAGTGGGAAATGTGTTACACTGGGGGATAGGTTATGCCTATGTTTACACAGGAAAAGAAAAGCTGTGGGTTCCTTCCAAATTGATAAAAATTAGATATGACAAAGGGAGACCTCCTGAAGACCTTGGTGACACAAAAGAAGAAAAGGGAGACTAACACAACCAACTTAATAGGTGGTGTATATATGATGATGCTTATGTCTCTTATATGGAGACAGCTCTGGAACCGGCTGGGACTAGAATGTCTATACAAAGCCAAGAACATTTATTGGGTTCTAATTTCTAATGACTTGTTGATAAATGCCATCCTTTATGAGGGCATGTATACAAAGTTAGATTTCAGTTTGGTTAAGTGTTCAAACTAACGTGAAAAAAGGCAATCGTCTTTCTTTCTTTATCTTCATTGACAAAGCTGTGTACCCTGCATGCATCATGTGAATGTCCTTACAGAACTACCAGCTGCTTTTAAGTTTTATATAGTGCAAGATGAAAGAAGAGAAAGACAGCCCTAAAAAGATTCATACTCGGGGATGCTGAGACTCCAGGACCTACTATTCCAGCTTCATGCTTGATTCTACTGCAGCTATGACAAAGCTGCTTTTTTTTTTTTTTTTTTTTTTTTTTTTTTTTTTTTTTTTTTTTTGGTTTTTTAAGACAGGGTTTCTCTGTATAGCCCTGGCTGTCCTGGAACTCACTCTGTAGACCAGGCTGGCCTTGAACTCAGAGATCTGCCTGCCTCTGCCTCCCAAGTGCTGGGATTAAAGGCATGTACAACCACTGCCCAGCGAAGCTGCTTCTTTTAAAGACTTGCTTCCAGAACTTTTCCAGAACAGCTAGCTTGCCTGTCACAGTAACAATGTTAGCTAAGCAATGAACTTTCTCAGCACATAGTGACTGCAAGGCAAATGATGCCTGCTAGCTCTCCTTTGACTAGGCCAATTTTCCTATTTCCCTTTGGGCCCCCAAAAGGGAATTCTTCACCCCAATTCAGCTGAAAGCAGACAAAATGAGATCATCATCCCAGTTCCTTATGTTGGGGTGGGTGGTTCTGGTTATTTTAGAAATTATACATATGTTGTCATTTAAAGGATACTTTACAAATGTAGCTTTGAACAGGGAAGTAACTCCAACTAATTTGTATAATATTTTTTGATAAAAGGAAAAATATAAATAAAGAGTGTACACTGGTGTATCCTGCTTAGACATTGGTGTGATCATGTGCCCTCCTCTCAGCCTTGAGCAGGCCTGAAAGACCTTGTTTACCACAATAGATCAAATAATAGGACCTAGGTGGAGTTACCCACCTTGGCTGCAGGTACAACCTGCTACAGGTATGTAGAAAAGTAAACTGCCCACTGAGCTTGCCTTGAGACATCTCTGGCTGTGACAAAGGATGGGTTCCCCCACTCATCTCTGGCTGAAACAAGAAGGGGTTTGGTGGGGCTTCCCTTTTAAATTAGAAGAGCTGAATATTAAACTTGGAGCCTTGATCAGAGAACTTTGTCTTGGCTTCATCTTTTTTCTCGATCTTGCATGCCTTTTGCAGTTCCAGCCCCCCTTTCAGGTGAACCCAGTTGGTCTGTGGCCACAGGTGGCTACAGGTGGTGCCCCAATGAGGGACCTTAAAATGGGAGACCCGCTGAGAAATGCTGTCTTAGGTGGAGCTCCACAGAAAATGGAAGAAGAAGAGTATCCCACACTTGGTAAGAAATGAAGAAACTCTGATACTTGCACTACTGATCTTTTGGAGGCCATGTTCCAAGTGTGTTTTTAGTGAATATGATCTAGGCTGAATAGGTGTTGACCTGACACAGATTTCACCTAGGGGGTGACAGTGAAACATGGGACAGGAGAATTCTAAACCGGCATTTTCCCAAAGCCTAAAAGAGCTGCTCCAGGCAGGAGGAGCAGGGTTTTCAAATCATATGTTAGAAAAATTCTTGGCTCAAATAGATTCATGCTCCCCATGGTTCTGACAAGAAGGAACTTTGAATATGAAAACCTGGAAAACAGTCGGAGAAATTTTGAGAACCACCCAGGCAGATCCTAAGACCCTCTGTGTCTGGCAACTTATAAAAGATGCTATTGCTAATAAAATAAATAAAAAGACCTTGCAGGTATTAGCTGCTGCCCAGGCACAGCTTGAAGAGATTCATGAACGCCTACCAGAGACTGAGCACTTTTACAGAAACAGGGTCTCACAACTCTAAATCAGAGAAGTAGAGACCTAGTATACCTTTCACAGCTCAGATAAAGGAAATTGGAGATTCTGATGATGAATTAGACCCAGAGGAGGGAGCAGATTTTTTTAAAAAGGCCTTCCTATACATCTTCTGCTCTACCTATAGTGTTTGATGCAGCAAATGCTGCCCAGATGGACATGAGGTATATAAATTAGAGATGGAAATTAAGCTGCAGAAATTGACTAATGAGCTACAGGAGTTAAAGTGTCTATCAGGTACAGAGCAATGATTCTGAGACGTGCTAAACACCAGGACATTGGCCACGTTCAGAACTAAGTTTTTTAGTTAAGAGAGATGACAGAGGTTCTATTTAGTTAACAAAAATGATGGACTGGATATTAGGTCTATCATGCACTTTAACAATTACAGTGATACAGTGATAGAAGCAAATTTAATGCACCAAGATTGAAAAACTATATGTAAGGCTACTTTGTCAGGAGGAGATTACTTCCTTTAGAGCTCAGAATGGCACGATTCAAGTAAGAGAACCACCATGATGAATGTTCAGGAAGGCAAAGCAGACTGGAATATTGTGGATAGTCCCAGCCTTGTATTTTGATGCTAGTTCCATTTTCCTGGGAGGGGATGAACAGGAGGAGTGAGTGTCTACACAGGTGACTTCTTGTAAACCTTCTGTACAATTAAATCCCAAGTTACAAGGGATCTCATAGCTGGGGAATCGAGTAGTGTAATGGTAAATCTGACCAATTTAGCTGTGCAGTTTATATCCTTAATTATTAAGTTGTGTTTTCCTTGACTGGTCTTATTTGGGTTGGAGATTTACTGCAACAAATTGGCGCCTAACTTATTGCTTAGAACTCAACTAACCTGAGATAAAAGTTCATTGCCCCTCAACCCCCGAAAATGGTTCAGGCAGCTTCTAGGCTACACCAGCATGTATTGAAAGCTTAGTGGGTCTGAGGGCCCTACAAACAACCACAGAGAGGCTCCCTCCCCCAACCCCCAGACAGAGAACTAAGGCCAGGGTCAGGAGCAGCACCTGAGCCTGCAGCTGGGCTTAATCAGCACTCTGTAAAAACTTCAAGGAGGGACAGGTGAACCTAGAACACAACTGCCTATGAGGTAGTTTTCAGGAAGAAACAGTGAACTGAAGGCTCTGGACCAGGTAATTCTTTGATATATAAAAGATATATAACCTTTTGATACTTAAAGATGAGAAATACAATAAATATCTTTTGGGTTTTATGTGATGATATTTTGAATGGTTTGACAGAAATCTATTTAGGGAAAATAGACGCCTTATCATTTATCAGTATTGCAATATTTATTCTCTTGATTTACTATGTCATCTCTAAAGATAGGGCCCCTAGATAAAAAAATTCCTTGCCTTAGAAAAAAGATTACAAGTAACACTAGAACTAAAGGTTCAGGATTTTATTAGTCAAAATAAGCAACAGCAAGGAGATAGAGATAAAATTTGGAAACAAGGTCTAGAAAATAATTTACCAAAGCTAGCAAATCAAAATAAGGCAGATGCTGCAATATTCCAATTACAACATAAAGAGAAACTAAGATTATGGAAGCAGGGCTTAGAACAGACAATATAGGAAATTATAGAGCACCATGAACATCAGAAAAAGAAACTTATATCTTGGCAACAGGGCTTAGAGGAAACAGTAGAATTGAAGACACAAGATATTATAGATCAGAATAAGAGACAGAAAGATTAAAATGAAAGTGGGAAACAGGAGCTTGAAAAGATGCTAGAACAGAGGATGCAGCAGCTCACAGATCAGACTGAGCAGCAGAGAGAAAATAATAAAGAATGGAAGCAAGACTTGGAGAATAACCTTTTAAAATTAATCAATCAAAATAAAATGGACACTAAACTATCAGAGTTACAATATAAGGAAAAATTCAAGATATTGATGCATAACCTCGAACAGAGACTACAGGAACTCAAGGAACAGGAAGAGTGACAAAAGGAGAGATATGAACCATGGACACAGACCTTAATGGAGAAATTTAAATTTTCAGTTAAGGAAAATACTCAGGTAGAGACAGAAGAAACTAGAGAAAATCAATCAAGGGTTATTAGAAAACAAACTTTGTTTATCCGGTTAATATACAAGAAAGACCTCCAGATGTTGATAATTGACACGGTTGAATGACAACCTGTGGATGTGTTAGATCTGAGAAAATTTAAGGAAAGTGTCACTAATTTTGGAATGCACTCACCGTTTGTAAAACAAATCCTGACTTCTTGGGCTATTAAAAATAGAATAATCCCCCACGACTGGAAAGATATGGCAAGAGCAATACTAGAACCTGCTGCCAATTTACAATGGGTTGCATGGTGGAGAGATGAGGCTAGGAAGCTAACATGACAAAATAGATCTAGGGGAAGAGAGATTTCCCTAGACCAACTGCTTGGTGAAGGTCGCTTTGCTGAGGTAGATGTGCAGGCTGTATATGATGAAGAAACTCTGGCATTGTCTTGATTGTCAGCCTTTAAGGCCTAGGACAAAGTCGCAGAATCAGGGAAAAGACTGGAAACATTTAGTCAAGTCATACAAGGTCCAAAAGAAAGCTTCCCTGACTTTTTACAAAGGCTAACCTCAGCTGTTGAAAGGAGTGTATCAGATTCAGTAGCAAGAAAGATCATGAATGAATCTCTAGCCTTTGAAAATGCAACTACTGAGCCAGGCAGTGGTGGCACACGCCTTGAATCCCAACACTTGGGAGGCAGAGGCAGCCAGATTTCTGAGTTTGAGGCAAGCCTGGTCTACAGAGTGAGTTCCAGGACAGCCAGGACTATACAGGGAAACCCTGTCTTGAAAAAAATAAAAAACAAACAAAAAACCAAACAAAAACAAAAAAAAAGAAAAAAAAGAAATCTGGAAAATGGAGGATGTTGACAGATCTCAGAGCAATTGATAAGATTATTCAGCCTATGGGTTCCTTGCAGCCTGGGATCCCATTGCATTCCTTGTTGCCTAAGGAATGGCCCATCATAGTGATTGATCTGAAAGATTGTTTCTTCATGATTCCTCTACATGAATGCGATAAGGAAAGGTTTGCTTTCTCAGTACCTACCTTCAATAGAGGTTACCCTGTTAAAAGATATCATCGGAAAGTCTTTCCACAAAAAATGTTAAATAGCCCTACCTTGTGTCAATATTATGTACAACAGCCACTGGAGATGATTCGCAAACAATTTCCCCAATCCATTATTTATCATTATATGGATGATATTTTGTTCACTGATCCAGATAGTAATATCTTGGAAAGAATGTTTGGTGAAGTAAAGAAAACCTTGCCTTGCTGGGGATTAAAAATAGCCCCTACAAAAATACAAAGAGGGGATTCTATTAAGTATCTAGGATATAAAATAAGTCTACAAAGGATTAAGCTACAATAGGTACAAATCAGAAGAAACCAGTTAAGGACCCTTAATGATTTTCAGAAGCTACTGGGAGATATCAAATGGCTGTGGCCAGCAATTGGCTTGGCCACGCAAGAGCAGAGTAATTTATTTCAAACCTTACAAGGTGATAAAGATTTAAATAGCCCAAGGAAACTAACACCTGAAGGTGAGAAGGAGTTAGTTTTGATAGAAAGAAAATTACATTATACACAGATCTAGATTATATTGATCCAAAGATGGCCTACATCTAAGTTATCTTACCTTCTACTCATTCTCCTACAAGAATTCTCATGCAGCGAGAAGATTATGTCTTCGAATGAATATTTTTAGCTCATGACAGGGTAAGAAATTAAAAACCTATATTGAGAAGGTCTCTGAATGGATACTAAAAGGAAAAATGAGACTTTGACAATTAGTCAGAATGGACCCGGCTGAAATTGTTGTACCTTTTACTAATGTAGAATTTGCCTCATTATGGGCACAAGAGGAATATTGGCAAAGAGCATGCAGTAACTTCTTGGGAGAGATTAACAACAGATACCCTAAAAGCAAGAGGCTTCACTTCATAAAAAGAACTAATTGGATTCTCCCTCATATAATAAAGGGAACTCCAATATCTGGAGCCCCCTACAATTTACACTGATGCTAGTAAATCAGGAAAGGCAGGATGTAAATCAGAAGACATAAGTAAGGTGGCTGAGAGTCTCTATAAGTCAGTTCAAAAATCTGAATTATATGCAGTAATTATGGTGTTGTCAGATTTTCAAGAGTCTCTTAATATATTAAATGACTCTCAATATGCAGAAAGGGTTGTTTTACACATAGAGACTGCTTAACTTATTCAGGATGATTCTGAATTGACCTCACTATTTATTCAACTACAACAAATGATTAGAAATAGGAGTTACCCAATATATATAACACACATAAGATCCCATACAGGTTTGCCAGGCCCTCAGGCACAAGGTAATAATGAAATCCACCAGGTATTGATAGGAAGCGTATTAGAGGCTTCAAAATTTCACAAAAGGCACCATGATAACAGCAAAGGTTTAAAGAAAGAGTTCTCTATCACTTGGCAACAAGCCAAGGAAATTGTGAGGCCATGGCTTACTTGCTCATTATATAACCAAACTCTATTGCCTATAGGAACTAACCCTAAGGGTACCCACAGAAATGACACTTGGCAAATGGATATCTTTCATTTTACAGAGTTCAGTAAACTGAAATATGTGCACCATACTATAGACAAGTATTCAGGATTTCAATGGGCAACTGCCTTAGCTTCAGAAAAGGCTGATTCTGTAATTACACATTTGTTGGAAGTCATGGCCATCATGGGAATACCCATACAACTTAAAATGGACAATGATCCAGCATATATCTCTAATAAGATGAAGACATTTTTTACATATTATCATATAAAACATGTTGCAGGCATAGCACACAATCCTATGGGACAAGCAGTTGTGGAGAGATATAATCGAGCTCTAAAGGAGATGCTTAATAGGCAAAAGGGGTCAACAAGAACC